>NW_026856975.1:0-107863 GCF_026571515.1 Ruditapes philippinarum | reverse complement strand
ACAAACATTTGTGCCAAGTTATTTCAAATTCCTTTGATAAATGACAAAGTTATGGACCGGACACGAAAGTGTGACGACGGACGGACGTTCTCACAGCAGAGTAATAATGTGGCTACACTATTGTTCTCTCTATTGTTCTTTTTAGCCACACAAAAGAAAATAGCCACATAAAAGCATTACGGAATGAATGACATCAAAGAGAAAGAACTGTTACCTACATGTATTGTCCCTCTAGCCACATAATTACTGTCCTGTGAGTGTGGACAGACGGATGGAACCTATTTCTATATCCCCCTTTTTTCTTCGAAAAGGCAGGGGACAATAATTACCAGTGTTATGTGCTGAAGATGCTGATGACCCTGGTATAGAACCAGTACTTCCAGCACGCCCGAAAACAAACTGCTGGGCTGTTGTTGGACTAGCATTGATCTTTTTCAATTCATTTTCAATAACTATAAAGAGGAAAAAAACACACAAAATAAGTGAGTTAACAATTTAAGGACTAATGACTATGACTAAAACCAATATGGCTAATGAAATGTGTGTGAAAAATATTTGTTACATCATTGTAAAAATATGACTAAGTTATATTTTATGAAGACTAAATAATAATTTATATGACAAATTTATAATAAATAACATAAATAAGAGCCACCGCCAGGCCGGGGCAACACTCGACCTTTTTAACTTTTACTAAAAGCAAACAAATAAAAGGTTTCAACAAATTTTTTAAAATGTAAAAGGTCATTGCAGTCATAATTGTTGTTTTGTCCAGGTATGAATCATTTCCATACAAAAATGACAAAGTTAAGAAAATATTAGAAAAATTCAATCATTTGACCTTAATGGTTAATCATTTAGAGCCGTTAAAAGGTCAAATTATATATAAATTATTCAACATGTGGCAAGTGTCCACATAATAATTAAATCCTTACATAAATAAAAAAATTATGACAATTTCAACAAAATCAAATAATTTGATTTTGAGCGTCAAGGTCATTTAAAGCTCAAGGTCATTTTAAAGAAGGTCTTGTCCAAAAATGTTGTTTTGTCTAAGAATGTAGATAATCCATTTTTCAATTACAAAGTGACAGTCAATGCCTGTCTAATCAACTAGAAGCTCTATCCCAAATGCTTGTTCTGTCCAAGTTTGAATACAATTCATTCAAAAATAACAAAGTTATAGCTACCATGAGCAAAAGTCAAGCAAAATCAGACATCTGACCTTGAAGGCCAAGGTCAGCTCAACCTTAAAGAAGGTCTTGTTCAAAATGTTTTTGTCCTAATTAGTACTATGAAGACAATCCATGTATTTATTACAATGTTGCAGCCAATTATTGCAAAAAATAAACAAGTGAAAATCCAATAATTTGACTTTAAAAGTCAAGCTCATTCATTAGTCAATGTCGATTTCAGTGTGATATATATGAAGGTCATGTCCTAAAAGATTTTGCATCTAAATATTATATAGGTTTTGGACACAGGAAGGTATACCTCTTGTAGTGTCAGAGTTATGTCACAGACAAAGTTCAAAGTGTAAAAACAACCCAAATGTTGCGCGCGACACATTGTCTCAATATGGTGATCATTTCTGTAAAATAGTTGTAAAATCAGACTTCAAATAACAAAGTTATGTCCAGGACACGATTTTCCTGCAAGGTCATGCTGTGACCTTGACCTTCAAGGTAGCCCCCCAAATATTGCACGTGAAACATCATCTCAATATAATGATCATTTCTGTGAAATAGTTTTAAAATACAACTTCAAATAATGAATTTATGGACCGGACACGATTTTGCTGCAAGGTCATTCCGTGACCTTGACCTTCAAGGTAGCGACCCAAATGTTACGCCCGACAATTCGTCTCAATATGGTGATCATTTCTGTAAAATAGTTGTAAAATCCGACTTCAAATAACGAAGTTATGGACCGGACACGATTTTGCTGCAAGGTCATGCTGTGACCTTGACCTTCAAGGTAGTGACCCAAATGTTGCGCGCGACACGTCGTCTCAATATGGTGATCATTTCTGTGAAATAGTTTTAAAATCCGACTTCAAATATTGAAGTTATTGGCCGGACATAATTTTGCTGCAAGGTCATGCTGTGACCTTGACCTTCAAGGTAGCGACCCAAATGTTGTGCATGACACTTCGTCTCAATATGGTGATCATTTCTATATAATAATTTTAAAATCCGAATTCAAATAATGAAGTTATGGACAGGAAACGATTTTGCTGCAAGGTCATGCTGTGACCTTGACCTTCAAGGTAGCGACCCAAATGTTGCGCACGACACGTCGTCTCAATATGGTGGTCATTTCTGTGAAATAGTTTTAAAATGCAACTTCAAATAACAAAGTTATGGACCGGACACGATTTTGCTGCAAGGTCATGCTGTGACCTTGACCTTCAAGGTAGCGACCCAAATGTTGTGCATGACACTTCGTCTCAATATGGTGATCATTTCTATATAATCATTTTAAAATCCGAATTCAAATAATGAAGTTACGGACAGGAAACGATTTTGCTGCAAGGTCATGCTGTGACCTTGACCTTCAAGGTAGCGACCCAAATGTTGCGCGCGACACGTCGTCTCAATATGGTGGTCATTTCTGTGAAATAGTTTTAAAATGCAACTTCAAATAACAAAGTTATGGACCGGACACGATTTTGCTGCCAGACTTCCCGAAATACGTCGGTCCGACGGACATGTCCGATAAATTTTGATCAGGTCCGACGATTTTTTATTCTGGATCGGTCCGAATGTCCGGCTTTTATCCAAGCCACATGTATACGAAATGGCGTCGCTAAAGCTGCCAAACCTGGGAAAAACGAAAATCTACGTCAGAGGAGCGCGCAGAACAGCAATAAAAGGATGAAAAGAATAGACCTGAGACAAAATTTAATGAAAATGGAAGCAGGACCATGAATCGTTGGTGTATAACAGGGAGGAGATGAAAAATTCAAAATGCACTGTACGGAATGTGCCGATTTTTACGGCGAAAAAATTAAAAACAAAAAGTGTCTTAGAAATACAAACACAAGTTTTTCTTTGATTTTGATCAATTTTATTTGGTCTGACAGATTTCGTTTCGGTCCGACAGGTTTTCATGGTTTGTCAGACCGAATGTCTGACAGTTTTTTTTAACTTTCAGGAAGTCTGGCTGCAAGGTCATGCTGTGACCTTGACCTTCAAGGTAGCGACCCAAATGTTGCGTGCGACACGTCATCTCAATATGGTGATTATTTCTGTGAAATAATTTTAAAATCCGACTCCAAATAACAAAGTTATGGGCCGGACACGAATTCGGGACGTACGTACGGACAGACGGACAACCCGACAACTATATGCTCCCCCGAAATTTTTCGGGGAGCATAACAAAATAATACCCAGTTACTGTAACAAAATCCAACAAAATCTTGTCGCATGGGTTGTTGTGGCCAAGTATAAAGACAATACACCAAGAAATAAAAAAGTTATGATTAATATTTATGGCAACAACAAGATGTGAGACAACAGCAACTGAACCCCGAAATAACTCTTTTTTTTTTCTTTAAAGAAAAAAGCAGAGCTAAAAATGATTAAATCATATACAAAACACAGCATATAATTTACACAGTAACTTACAGCTTGACTGATCAAATCCCCCATCTCCAAAGGAATTTTCAGCCATTCCCCTGAAACACAAACACACAATAAGTTCTAACAAGTGTTTTTTTTCACCAAAATATTCGGCGAAATTTGGCCCCATTCCCCCCCTCAAAATAGTATGTTTTTTTCCGTCCTCAAAGCCTAAATTTCCCCCTATATGGCAGCACGAATTTGCCTGCAATAAATTTACTTTTTTTTGCAACTAACTGCCGAAAAATGTTTTATTTAATGCCTGTAAGAGTTACTGTTAAGCAAGGTTGTTTACAAATCGTTCTCTGGTAGGTAAGGGGAGCTACTCCCGGCATCCCAACAAGTTTAACATGCGACGCATCAATATTTTAGATCCGTATATTAAGAAAAAGAGACATATTTTAAACTTGTGTTGCAAGAGTTGCTCCCCTTTTCCACCGCAAAGAAAACAATATAAAATAAGTAAACAAAAAATAATTCCCCCTCCTATTGCATTTTTCCGCCTCCAAAGGGCACTGACCCCCTTCCCCCAAAAGTGAAAAAAAACACTGAATGAGTATGAAAATATTTTTCTTAAAGAAAAAACTTAAAGGTTATATTAAATAATTGTTTACAATTATAAATATCTAACCTCTAACCTTGTCATTTCAGAGATTTTTTAAGTTTTTACTATAACATTTATAAAAGGAAAACTTATGACCCCCCGGGTGGGGCCAATTTTGGCCCCTTAACTATAATTTAAACAATCTTGGTAAAGGTGTACTACACAACGATTCAAGTCAATTTCTAACCTCTAGCGGCCGTCTTGTACTTATAATTTTTTAATGTACATGGATTAAAGTCTTTCAAAGAGGGACCTTTCTGTGTAATTATCATGAGTTTTATATTATAACTTGTTGTTCAGTCTCAAACATCCAATGGACTGTCTTGATATGATTATGAACTTTAAATCCTCTCTCACATGCTACAGAAGTGACTGGGAAGACAAAAATAATTGACCTTTTCGAAAACCTAGCTAAACACTGTTTTCCGGTATGTTATGGATTTAGCTCTGAGGAATTACACCTATTGAAGAACACTATTATGTGATATTGATCATATTTCTATTTTTCTATCATTATTTTATCGTTTATGGTGGAAAAACTTGATGTGTTTGAAAATTATCAACCTTCCTGTACTTTCTATCGCAAATTTTCAAAAAAAAAAACCCAGTTATTTTTGTAATAACTAGAACTCTGCGAGTCGGATGTGTCACCTTGTGAACAATATAGTTTAGGAGAAATGGCCAGGACAAAAATGAAATATGAAAATTAACAAAGGGCAATAACTCAAAAAATAAGAATTGCAGAGCAGCAGTTTCTGTGCACTGCACTTCTTATCAATAAGATCTATCATCCTATGCAGTTTCAAGTCCATAGCTTTTATACTTAAGGAGAAATGTCCCGGACAAAAATAAAGTATGAAAATTAACAAAGGGCAATAACTCAAAAAATAAGAAGTGCAGAGTACCGGTTCTTGTGCACTGCACTTCTTCTTAATGAGATCTATCATCCTATGAAGTTTCAAGTCCATAGCTTTTATACATTAGGAGAAAGGGCCCGGACAAAAATAAAGTATGAAAATTAACAAAGGGCAATAACTCAAAAATTAAGAAGTACAGAGTGCCGGTTCGGGTCATTTTAAGAAGCATGCATACCAAGTTTGAAGTCAATCAGACTTATAATGACTGACTTATGCTCCGGACAAGCTTAAGGGGACGTCAACACCGCTGACGAAAGTAACCACTATAATTATGTCGCCTTTTTCAAGGCGACACAAAAATCTGTAAATTAAAACAGTCGTTGTTGTATCTGCCATAATAGATGGAGATATTTTCAGCAGAAACTTAATTACTTATGCATTTACTTTATTTTTTGTATTGAATTATTCATACAGTGATATGATATTTAATTATTTTCTAACAAAGAAATAATTGTTTTATAACACTTTAATCCAAAAAATTACCAAAAACATACTGGCATGCGAGCAGTTCCCGTACAGAAGCAGTACCTGTATTTTTCATTTAAACGCTTGATTTTTACATGCATTCTTCAAAAATTCATTTCAAATCAAGCAGATACATAAACGAGACAAAATCTAAGTGTCAGTTCGGCAGTACGTATAAAAAGTATCATTTTAAATCACTTTCACCTGTGCGTTGTCAAAACGTGACCTTGTTTTATCTGGGGAATTCCGTCCTTGCGCGCATGCGCAAACATACTTACACGTGAGGTATGTTAAAGGGTTTTCCACTAATACCACCTGTTTACAGATAAGAAGACAATGTGATGAAAACTTGTTTAATTATCAGAATTTTGACCAATATTACTATATAAAATAATTTTATGGCTTTGATGCGTAAAATATCATGCATACAAGCATGCGATCGCATGTGAATGCGTAGGGGGTAACGGTACCGGGTAATAGATACACGCGTTTAGTCTACTTTCTATTTCCTGAATTACATCTATTTATCTCTTCGAAAATGGTCTTTTCAACAATTATAAATGCAAAATAGGTCCGATATAATAAAATATTGTATAATTATAATGGGTTAAATTTTATGTACGGGAACTACTTCTCTTCATACAAAATAATGGATAATTTCGGTACCCCATATGAGGCCTCATAACTAAGGGTTATTCTATGTTTAGAACATGATGGAATTTCCATGATTTGTGTGACGAGCCGAATATTGATGTGTAACATTCAAATTTTGGTGAGTGAGCGTAATAAAAAATAATGATTAAGTAACTACGATTTTTGTACGGAAACTGCTCGCATGCCAGTACAGATCGTTACTACACGCACTTTAAGTGAATTCCCCAGAGCTGTGTACAGAAAGTACCGGTAAGCCATGTTTAGCTAGGTTTTCGAATTCGTAAATTGCTTCGTTTTAAAGCACCAAGCACAAACAGAAAGATAAGTTCCGTCTTTCCTAATTTTTTCTATCCATGGTACTGGTTGGAGACCATCAAAACCGGACAACCATCAAACCCGGACGGCCCCAAAAATGCTTAATTTATTCAGAGGTTTTCGATCTATCAGTCACTTTATTATCAACATGCATGTTTCTTCCACAGGTACTTGAAACAAACTATTTTTAATGTTCTATATAGGCTATATACTATAATAAGACATAGTCTTATAATAGTATATAGTTTGTTTCAAGTACCTATGGGGTTTCCCAGGGCTTACGCAGTCGGTCGCCATATTTTTATAAGATTGGCGATTATTTTGGCTACACAAACTGGCGATTATTATTTACTTCCAACAGTTTTTATATAAGGTGAAAAAAATGCAGTAGAGCGGGGTTGATTTAATCGAGTATCAAACCAAGAGTTGGAATTAACCTTTAACGATTCGCAACTTTGTTTATTTTCTTTCTCCGTAGGCCTAAACGAATAACATCCGGCCCGGTCTAAAACCGTAATGGATATGCTAATGTCGCGTACCCGTACCATTTCGCAACAAGTTCGGTATTATCCCGGAACAACCAATATTCAATCAGTTAAGCTGTTTTTATCCAATATTAAATGGAAGGACTAATGATGCTTTAAAATTATATTAGCTATTAATGCATCTATATACATTTATTCGTTTTTTTAAGTTTGTACATTTTTTAGTCTGCTTTTTGAACAGTAAAAAATAAAAGACTACAGGTCTAAGAATGCTGCAGACAAAATTTGGTGATCATCCATCAATTAGTTCTGTAGAAGCAGACGTTTAAAGGTATTTTTATTTTTAGCTTTAGCAGCCCCTAAAAGGGGCCAATAAAATTAGTATGAGCAAACTTGATAAAAGACTACCTAAGAATGCTTTAGACAAAGTTTGGTGATCATCCATCAATTATTTCAGTAGGAGATGATGTTCAAAGGTTTTTCTATTTTTAGCTTTAGCGGCCCCTTAAAAGAGGCCAATCTAATTAATATGATCAAACTTGATAAGATACTACCTAAGAATTCTACATACAAAATTTGATAAGCATCCATCAAATAGTTCTGAAGAAGGAGACGTTTAAAGGTATTTATATTTTTATCTTTAGAAGCTCCTAAAAGGGGCCAATCAATTAATATGAGCAAACTTGATAAGAGACTACCTGAGAATGCTACAGACAAAGTTTGGTGATCATCCATTAATTATTTCAGCAGGAGATGATGTTCAAAGGTTTTTCTATTTTTAGCTTTAGCTGTCTCTAAAAGGGGCCAATCAAATTAATATGAGCAATCTTGATAAAACACTACCTAAGAATGCTACAAACAAAGTTTGGTGATCATCTATTAATTTTTTCTGAAGGAGATGATGTTCAAAGTTTATTCTATTTTTAGCTTTAGCTGCCCCTAAAAGGGGCCAATCAAATTAATATGAGCAAACTTGATAAAACACTAAAGACTACCTAAGAATGCTACAGACAAAATTTGGTGATCATCCATCAATAATAAGTTCTGTAGAAGCAGACGTTTAAAGGTATTTCTATTTTTAGCTTTAGCGGCCCCTAAAAGGAGCCAATCAAATTAATATGAGCAAACTAAATAAGACTACCTAGCTACATGTTTTTAAAGAATGATACAGACAAAGTTTGGTGATCATCCATCAATTATTGCAGTAGAAGATAATGTTTTTTAGCTTAGCGGCCCCTAAAAGGGGCTAATAAAATTAATATGAGAAAACTTGATAAAACATTACCTTAGAGTGCTACAGACAAAATTTGGTGATCATCCATCAAATAGTTCTGTAGAAGCAGACATTTAAAGGTATTTCTATTTTTAGCTTTAGCGGCCACTAAAAGGGGCCAATCAAACTAATATGAGCAAACTTGATAAAACATTACCTTAGAGTGCTACAGACAAAATTTGGTGATCATCCATCAAATAGTTCTGTAGAAGCAGACATTTAAAGGTATTTCTATTTTTAGCTTTAGCGACCCCTAAAAGGGGCCAATCAAATTAAAATGAGCAAATTTGATACAAGACCACCTAAGAATGCTACAGACAAATGTTGGTGATCATCCATTATTAATTTAGTAGTAGAAGATGTTTAAAGGTTTTTCTATTTTTAGCTCTGTTGACCCCTAAAAGGGGCCAATTGAAATGGAATGAGCAAATTTAAGTGTGACTGTCACAAGGGTGCTACATACCAAACTTTAGGTAAATCTGCCCATTAGTTTCAGAGAAGCGCATAACGCATGACGACGGACATCGGAGTATTCCCCTTTGATACTAATAGCTCACCCTGAACCTTCGGTTCCAGTGAGCTAATGAAAACAATATGACCCACTCCAGTCATTCCCAGGAATATTCTAACCTAAATTCAAACAGCAGGTAATTACAAATGAAAAAAATGTTCAAGATATTAAAGTCAGGGCTTCCAAAAGTTGTAGAAAATTCCACAACAGTCTATTCAACGATTTCTTCAACAGTTCTTTCAAGGTTTTTAAAAAAAACTTGCACTAAATGTTATATAACATTGTACAATACAATGCATTGGCATGGGTACAAAAGGGCAGTTAAAGGTGTCACTTCATAGTACGCTTATTAGGGTGCAAAATGATTATGCATCCAACCATTGCAGCAAATTTACATTTCCCACTTAATAATATTATCAAATATGAAAACTTGTCTAGATCCTCCAGTTGGTATCACTTTAAAAAGACCTATTCTACAGTCATAACTTCAAAAAAATTGATAACAAACTAAGATTTGCTACTAAAATAATGAGTATCATGAGTAAGTTTTGGATATTCTATTGCAAATGATTATAGCTAGTATAAGAGCTTGGGTTTTGCACTCTTAATGTCCAAATGTTCATTGTCAACATTCTTGAGATAGTATTAAGATATTAGTGTTTATTAGCACTTATGAACTTTGAAATCAATTTAATTACTTAATTATAGAAGCATTTAATGTTGTTCGACCACAACTGAACAAAGAAAAAAACTTAATCTGGCATTTTCTGGGCCATCTTTGTTTGATGTTTGTCTGGTTTGGGTACAGCATAACTTATATGATATCTGTGGAATAACAAGAGCTGTCACAAAACGGACGAATGCCCCCGAATAGGCTTCTTAAGCACTCAGGTATTATGAAAAGAAAAGCCAATGAAAGTAACTAATTGCTTAATACTGTTCTTGTGTAATGAAGTGCTATAGCAAACTTAACACCTTGGGACAAGCGTCTTTGATGCGACACATCATCTTGATGTGGTAGACATTTATGCCAAGTAATTTTAAAATCATTCAATGCATGACTATGTTACAGTTTGGAAACTAATGTGTACCTTCAAACTCTTCTTATGAGCATAAGTAACTTCAAATTATTAGTGACCTTGACCTTGGAGTTAGGAACATGGATCATACACATAACATGTCATCTTTATGTGGTAGACATTTGTGCCAAGATATTTTAAATTCTTCAATGTATGGCAAAGTTATTGTCCAGACACAAATGTGTGTACCTATAATCCCCAACTGTGACAGTGTGAACCTTCAAAATATCAGTGTGACCTTGACCTTTGAAGAAGGGATGTGGTTCTAAGAACCGACACAACATTGTCATGTGATAGCATGGGTAAAAACAGCTTAAATGATTGTACCACGTTATTTCAATATCCCGTAATGCATGGAAAAGTTACAGTCTGGACATGATTGTTGTGTAAGTGGGGAAGCACGGATGGACAGACGGACATGAGCCTTAGCTCGAACACATCGTCTTGATGTGTTTGACATTTGTGCCAAACTATTTTAAAATGCTTCCATGCATGACAGTAACACTCTGGACATGAATGTGTATCTTCAAACTCTTCTCAAGAGAATATGTACCTTCAACTATAAGTGTGACCTTGACCTTGAAGGTAGGAACATGGGTCTTGAATGTGACAATGTTGCCTTCCACCTCTGGCAACAGTTCCAAATGTCATCCCTGGTACCTCTGGGCAACAGTTTTCCACAAACACCAAAGAAATAATTGTATAATGATGCCTCACCGTGTGAGGAATAAAATATATTTTGTCAATTAATTGTTTGTGCTATGTTATTGAAAAGATTGCTTATTCAAAGATATTGAAGTAAACAGTAGGGAAAGCGCTTTATTGGGTCATTCAGCTCGCCTTATTTTATGCAGATATTGTGATAAACTTCTTGCTTTTTAGTAAAAACCACTCTCTCAATTATAAGTCCCCTACTGGAATATAGAACTCACAGGTGAGCTGTGTGACTGCATTTTGTCCCATCATTTTTCATCCATTGTTATCCACAATTTCTAAAACTTTTACCATATACTAGTACTCATAATATTAGAAGAGACCTTAATCAGCAGGCCATCATCAGCCCTCTGTTCCTTGTCTACACTGTACACTATTCAGTCTGTATGTATTTTCATGGTCTACATTGTTTATCTTTATACATGTACTGATTGCTTGATGAAAACCAAAATAAAACAAAAGCTTGTAAGTCGGTCTTTATTGTAAAATCTAAATCTAAAACTAATTTCACAAAGTTCATATTTGTATCTAAAATAGTGCATGTTAAAAAACATTACTGCAGGTTTCTAGCTATTGCTAAAGAAAAACAACAGTTCAAAAAGATGGGATAGGGCCAATTTTGTTAAGCTTTTACATTGTATTTAGAAGGAATAAAGTTTCCTTTTAAAAGGAAAGGCTTGCTCAGTGTAGCTAAAGATACTTCAGCGAACAGGTTTTATAGTTCTGCTTGACCTGTTACTGTCGCAACGTCAAAATAAAAGCGACATATAAAGTTATGGAAGCCAGAACTAGCTCAGTGTGTCTTCATCTCTTCCCTTTAAAATTGTGGGGTTTTTTCTTGTTTCAATTTATTATCACAATTTGTTTTGAATTACGGTATTTGTATATCATAAAGGGTTTATACAGTTTTTTTCTCGAAAAAAAAAGTTTCACTTTTAAAAGGATAGGTAGGGTAAGCCCAAGACTGGACGAGCACCTGTGCCCATTTGTTTGAGCACCAGTGGTTATGCGTAAATAGGGACCAAAAGTCCACTGTTTATAACTGAACGGGAACATGCTGACGATAACAGTTGCAACTTTTTTTGTAAAAAATAATATTTTTTTGTCAAAAACGATTCGAAACCTATTCTCTATTAAAATAATCAATCGTAAAAATACTAACGTTGGCTCTCACGTGGAGATCAATTTATCGTACTGAAGGACATTTCATTTCCACTTTTTTCGCAGAGAGAGTCATTCGTTTTAGCAGTTGCTAATTTCATTTCTATAGCAGCTTTAGAGACAAGTGAATGCACTAAAAGACTTCGTTACGTGGTACCAATTAATAAGCATGTATCAACTATGTTACACCTAAAATATCTATGAACGCGGTAAGGTTAATGATATGCATGGGCTTTTTTTAGATTACCTCAGCAAGACGTTTAAACTATGTCAGTAGATCTAAATATAACTTGACCATGCACTAATATTCTGCTTGATTCGGTCACGATATTTTGGTAAGCAGGACCGCCCTTTGGAGACGGAATAATACTACAGTAACCATTCTCTATTTTATAACACTAATAAATACAAAAACCAATTATAAAAGAAACTAACTTTTGCGTCTTGAAAAAGAATTTAAACGGAATCAAGTAAAAATAGAAAAACAAACTCGGATTTCCAAAGTATCTAAAATAGCTTAGATTTCCGTAATATTACTTCGTCTGATTCCGCAGTATGACGGAATCGCCCGAATTGTCACGATTGCAATCGGAACAACCTCGGCTATTATAATTAATCCGAAGAGTGACGGAAAGGGCCGAAAAGTTGCGATTGGCACGATTGCAACTGGTTTCCCGTTCAATCATGCACTAACAAATGTAAGCAGGAAACCACCTAACCGGAACAACTTTTCCAAAACAAATAGGCTTGCAGCCGTGGCTGCAAGCCAAAAAAATCAATTACCCCCCCCCCCTTCCGGTTTGGGCCAATTTTGACCCAAGGCTTTAAATTTCAACAAATTTGGTAGACACCTACTAAAAGATGTTTCACTTTGTGACAGGTGAGCTAAAACCTCATTATTCAGTTATTTTATACACCTGCATTTTGTTTGTACCATATGTCAATGATGATACTGATTATAGATTGAAATTTACAGTTATTGATGATTTGTTGTGAAATATTCATAATGAAATATTCGAATTACTGCAACAATTGAAGTATTGAATGGAAATATTAAATAAATTACAATGTAAGCCAACTTATAAATGAACATCAAATACAGATCGTGTGCAATTAACATCAAAGGATGCTTAGATGTCAAAATCTACTTGCTTCAGTTTCAACATAAACAACATATACCTTATATGTATATACACGTATATATAACAACTCTTAATATAATATTACATGTACGTATGTATAGAAGTTAAAAATAATTGTAGCACATATGATTAAAAGTATCAACTAATTGATTGAAATAATTAATTAATTAATTAACATAAAAGCGTGGTCTCCTAGTTGACTATATTACACTGGACAAAGCTTTAACAAGAGCTGTCAGTAATGGAAGAGCAAAAATGTTAAGGGCAAAGAGTATATAATTTTTTCAAATTAAAATTATAAGTTCAAAGTGGAAATAAATCTTGAAAAGTAAGTGTTAAGAGTTATATGAACCTTGTTGTGCATGATATGAGTAATGACAAAGAACAATATTCTAAAGCGTAAAAGTAGATACTATTAAATTTTATTATAACAAAAACAATACTTTTTCAAATAAAATAAAAGTTAAAAAATTAAATGTAATTCTGAAAATATTGAAGCTAGAGTTATAAACCTTGTCATAGTATTATGATATGGGAGTTGGTCTGAAACTTGAATTTAAAGTTTAAATCCTTTAAAATGTAAATCCTTTTAAGAAAACAAGAAATGTCGAACAACACATGTGCCCCCCCCCCTTCTAGCCCTTGACTCACATTATTGGTTATTTTGTTATAGAAACTTGCCATAAATGGATACATGGAAGTGTTCGATTATGGAAAAATAAAAATAATGAAGACTTTGTGATAAATAGTTTTCAAGATAATGAGACATTTAAGACCCCTGCGACCTAGACCTTTAAACTAGTGACCCAAAATCAATAGGGGTCATCTAATAGTTATGACCAATCAATATTAGAAATATGAAGACTTTGTCATAAATAGCTTTCAAGATAAAGAGCTGAAACCATACAAACATTAAAGAACCCTGTGACCTTGACCTTTGACCGAGTGACCCCAAAATCAATAGGGGTCATCTACTAGTTATGGCCAATCAGTATGTGAAATATGAAGACTTTGTAATAAATAGTTTTTAAGATAATAAGCGGAAATCATTCTGACATTTAAGGCCCCTGTTACCTTGACCTTTGATCTAGTGACCCCAAAAGCAATACAGATGATCGGTTGGTTATGACCAATCACTATGTGAAATATGAAGACTTTGAGATAAAAAGTAACCAAGATAATAAGCGGAAATCATATTACCATTCAAGGCCCTGTGACATTGACCTTTGACCTAGTGACTCCAAAATCAATAGGGGTCATATACTAGTTATGACCGATCAATATGTGAAATATGAAGACTTTGTGATGAATTGTAACCAAGATAATAAGCGGAAACCATTCTGACATTTAAGGTCCCTGTCACCTTGACCATTGACCTAGTAACCCCAAAATTGATAGGGGTCATCTACTAGTTATGACCAATCAATATGTGAAATATGTAGACTTTGTGATGAATATTTTTCAAGATAATCAGCAGGATATCTTAATGCAGGTAGAACATACTTCAAAAATGTTAGTTTTAAACCTAACTACCAATATATGTTCTTTTTTGTCACTTTTTACAGACAATTTTCTATGAATAAAATTTGTTTAATTATCAAATTTATTATCTCGTGGCCACGACTTAGTAACATGTGCCCACGACAAATTATCTCGTACGCACGACTTAATTATCTCGTGGCCACGACATAGTACCTCGTGCGCACGAGATAGATAAATAAAACGCACACATGTCACCTCTGTGTCACCGTAGACATAGGACATAAACGACTGAGTTTACAATGCGTCTTCTTCAAATATTTTCGTGGCGGCATTATATGTAGTTAAGCAAGTCAAGCGAGACAAACTAACCTTTCCAAGTAAAATTCCAGATTTTTTAAAAGAAATATAAATATATTGATATTCTTATAAGCTAAATGTTAGAAATGATGTGCTATACATGTATATTGCCTTTTGTGATTGGAAGAATAACTTGGTATATCTTTTCTTTTAAACCTTTAGATGCTTTAATACAATTTGTCAGGGTAGTAATTCTGGAACACTTACAATGTTTCAGAGCACTCTCATTCGGTCAGAGACCATAAGTTTAGTTAAATGTTGCAATACTGTGTACATTTGGGCCACATAAGTCTATATAACTTATCCATTTATTTATTCAGAGGTGAACTTTAGTGATAAAATGATATTCGCTCTAAGTTATTCGTAAATTTTATAAGAATGATCCTTAGGTAGCCCTCCACGAAAGTTGAAAATGGATCCAGCTTGATTCATAAAAAAAGTTCATGGGCCCTGAAAAAGTAAACGTAAGAAAAAATGGTTTATTTAAAAGTCTGCTCCACAGAAACTTCAAAGCCCTTAGTGTAGATATGTGACATTAAGCATAACTTTGTGACTCTTAAAAAATATAGTGATTCGTAGATCCACGCTTACATTTATAGTAACACACATTTAAACCATAGCTTTATTGTAATATGATCCGCCCCATTGAAGCCTCTTGACTTTCTAGTGATGGACATCGTGTCAAGGATGTAGAGTCATTATAAATAAATATATTTTTTTGTAGTGCTAATGGGGTTCTACATAACATGTATTTTGCATAAAGTAGTAATTGTTTAAAATGTACATCTACGAGTACAATACTAAGCATGTCGGATTTCACTTTGACATATCATTCAAAATTATAGTATTTTATAATATTGATGAATACTTCAATGCAATGCACATTTAGCTTATAAAATAATATATAACGTTTAAGGGGAAGTAACTCAATTACAAGTCAGAAATGATTCTAAATAAATTACCTTTCTTGATAGCATGTAGAACACCTGCATGAATATAGAACAAATAGTGATAACACTTGGATGAATATAGAACAAATAGTGATAACACCTGGATGAATATAGAACAAAAAGTGATAACACGTGGCTGAATATTGAACAAATAGTGATAACACCTGGATGAATATAGAACAAATAGTGATAACACTTGGATGAATATAGAACAAATAGTGATAACACCTGGATGAATATAGAACAAATAGTGATAACACGAGGTTGAATATTGAACAAATAGTGATAACACCTGGATGAATATAGAACAAATAGTGATAACACCTGTATGAATATAGAACAAATAGTGATAACACCTGGATGAATATAGAACAAATAGTGATAACACCTGGATGAATATAGAACAAATAGTGATAACACCTGTATGAATATAGAACAAATAGTGATAACACGTGGCTGAATATTGAACAAATAGTGATAACACGTGCATGAATATAGAACAAAAAGTGATAACACTTTGATGAATATAGAACAAAAACACGTGGCTGAATGTAGAACAAAATGTGATAACACCTTGATGAATATAGAACAAAAAGTGATAACACGTGGCTGAATATAAACAAACAAAGTTACAACACGTGGCTGAATACAGCTGAACCTATATAAATTATGTCTACATTATAATTATTACTAGATATCACATCGAATTTTTGTCAAACTATATTTTGATATGTTTCCATGTAACCTAAAAAAGCAATGAGCGTATGACACAGATAATAAACTGGTTCATCTGTTCAGTTACAGATATTAACAAAAATTGTAAAAATTGATACAAAACCATTGTCAAACCACAATCTCTTTCGCTCACAATAAAATGGATTAAAACATTACATTCACCTCTGATTGTACAAAAAATCTTTCATAGATTGATTCTTGTTTAACATTGACGCAAAAGCTTTTGAACATGACAGAGGAATACGAATTTTATATCAAGATATATTATCTCAATTTAAAACGTCTAAATTGAAAAAATAAAATGAATTTGATGTAAACAATATCTTATCGATCTCAATTTAAAACATCTAAATGGACAACATAAAATGAATTTGATATCATATGATATATTATCTCAATTTAGAGCGCCTAACATGACAACATAAAATGAATTTAATATCAAAATAAGTTATCTCAATTTAAAACGGGTAAATTGACAGCATAATATATATATATATATATATATTAAATTACTAAAGTTTTGCAAATAATAATTATTTCTAGATTGCATAAAATCAGCATAACTGCCTATTCACACCTTATGACAAGGGATTAAACATCCCCTATATAATCTATATTGAACCCTTTTTTGTTTAACCTGTCTGCAAATTTCGTCAGCAAAGTATACCGACCCATCCATTTTTGCGTATCAAATTGAAGCTAATGCATCGCATTTTAAGTCATTAGAACCAGTCTACAAGATTTTTTTGGCGCAAATGGCACAAAGTTTGAATTTCTTGAAATATTGTGGTTGGAGACATGCAACTTTATATACTGTTAATTCCAATCAAATGATGAAAACATTTTTTATGTAAATCTGGGACTTAAAATTGTTTTATTAACATACTTAATGCCCGTTTTGGAAAATCTCTGTTGCAGAGGTAATTTTTCCATATACTTACCAAAACATTAATCGAAAATTTGATTATTGAATTTTACAAGAGACTTTTATTTTGATACTACTTTTTATATGATAACATAACATAAATTGTTCCCTTTGTAAAAAAAAATATCCCTAATGCGCCAAGAAAATGTCCATTTATTTGGTAACATTAAAAAAAGTGATGTGAAGAACAGACTTGCATTATCATACTATATTCAATATAAATAATATATTTCATTTTTTGTTAAATAATTTTAATTTATAAACATTCATTCATTGTGCCTGTCATGTAAAAATATCTCCTAATATTTTCGAATTAAACACATCCTCCACAGCAAAAAGACTTCTCGCATGCTTCTTTTTTAAGAATCAAACTTGTACTTTTCATACATAGCGTAAAAGAAAATGCAATAACTGAAAGAATTCTTAGGAGAAAAATGATAATGAGAGGTACTTTGTGCGTGGGGTTTATAGAAAATAATGTTTACAATGTTGTAAGTTTCAAAAAATCTCAATATCAAAACACTAAAATGCTTAAATCATTTTATTTTGCATCATTAATCAAATATGGGTTAAAATATAGTTTAAGTATCTTCTTTTATAGAATAAATATTTTTCCACAGTAAAGTATATGTAAAAAAACACAGGACCAAAAATATGAAAAATGCTTACATCTTAATTAAGATCTCTCTCCACATTCAAATTCACAAATAAAGAATGCATTTCTTTTGAAATTTACAGAAACAAACTTTTAAGACCATTTTTTTCCACAAAAGATTTTGTCAAGTGACATTTGTAGGACATTCGCACGATTAACTGGATGGGACAAATCATTTCAATATAAAAATCATCAAGAATTGTAAATCATTGAATTTGTGCTGTTTATAAGGTGACAACATTTCACTTATTCATTTTCGCAATGAACGTTTCAATACCCATCAATTCTTGGAAACTACTTTAAGTGAAGTTATTTTTTATGGTCAAGTTAAACAAAATTATTTGTGCATTAAATTAAAATAAGGATAACGATATTTTGAAAAAAGTGATGCATTATTTAAAAAAGGAATGCATTGAATTAAGCATTATTTCAAAAAGTATTGCATTATATTGAGCATAATTTTATTTGCTGCCAACAATTAATATAAATACTAGTCAAATATCAATATATGCATATACAAAAGTAATCACTTTAACAGTAGAAAGTATAGATATGCCATCAATACAAGTCATTGTTGGACTTGATACATATCCCAGGCCTTTTTGCTATATTCAGTTTTCGAAAAAATAAAAAAAGAAGAAGTTTTAATCAAAGGGCTGCAACCTCTGTGGTATTTTCTGATCCTTGCAATCTAAATCGTACAGTATCTGCATGTATGTATTTTCATGTATAAGTTTATTTTGATATACTATAATTCATCTTGCAGGGCACCGAGTTGCAGCAACTGCGTTTAGATTTTTTGCTATAACAGTTTGAGTTTGATACATACGGAATTTTGCATGACCAGAGTTTCTAACTTGCATTATGAAATCATTTATGTACATTTTTTATGACAGCCACACTTTATCCTTGCATATCGTGGCTAATTCCTTCATGTATATAATATTTCACTACTCTTTGTGTAACACGTAAAATAGCGCTTTGTTTACGTGGAATAAATTACCGAGGGTTTAATTATAAGACCGTTACTTATGGTAGAAATTGATTATCGATCGTCGACTGCCTAAATTCGTCCCTGTCCTAGAGTCAACATCCTTACTTTATTTTTCAGACAGTCTAAATATAGGCGATCACAATAATCCGAAGCTTTACGGAAATAGCCGAGCAATTTTCATTGATTAAAATGATATTCATTTGCGTGATTGTGCATTTATTGACAATTCTATAAGCCAACGCTACTTTTAAACTTTGAATGCGTTATAATTCGCTGAATACTTGTAACAAAATAAAAACAATTCTTTCTTTTACATCGATAGCTTTAATCTTTAAGAACTGCTTTTTGTTGTAAGGTTTGTCTGGAAGCGCTGTTCCTGAGATTGAATGTCAGCATTGTATTTCCTGATCTGCGATCAGAAAACACAAAAAGTTGCTTTGCAGTTTAGTTGGGAATATCATTTTTGAAAATGGGAAATAAAAAGAACATGTTTGTTATTATGGCTTGGGAAAGGGCAACTGGTTTAAGGTCAAACACTTCATTAGCCAGTCTTGTAGTAAACTGAATATACTATCATCAACTTAAAAATGTATATGTTTAAGTTTTAAGTTTTATTTACATATTCTCTGTGTGCATACAAATACAAGAGAAAATACATAATATCAGACTATAAACGTCCGGCATGTTGTCTTTGTAACAGATAACTAGACAAATACTAATAATAGACTCATGTATAAAGTACAATTCCCGTCATTATGACATAAACTTTATTAGTTATATTACTAATTCAGGCACTCATTTTAACAATTATCAACATTTTTGGACACAATTATGATTTTGAAGCGCAGTTCATCAAATACATGTACATGTATTATTGTCCACTAATACATCCGTTGTGAGAATTGAACATACTTAAACGACGTAGTTGTACCACTTTCACGTACTTATAATATTGTCAATGATGTGCTTGAAACTAGTCCCCTCATTAACTGATGTCAGTAAAGATCAATATGAGCTCAAATAACTTTCCGTTGTCATAATTACTTTAATATTTCATATTTACGCTACTAACATCAATGTATGGATGATATTTTGTTTTTACTTCCTTCTTCTCACAGCAAAACGACACACAATTTATATCATGTGAAAACTGAAAATAAGCGCATATAGCCATCTCTGATGAAATGATATGGAAAGAGATTTTGCTCAGGCTGCGCGGTTTTTTGTTTAGGTTTTTTTTCTGGAGAAAATGCCATTGACTATTTTATATATCGCGAACCTCTGAAAAACGCACCTCTTATAAACAATATTTTTTTCACAACAACAGTCAAGTACTGAAGTTTATATAATAAATTTTACATCTGAAGAACAAGCTCTCTTTCAGCTACAACCAAACTCTTTGACTACCAAAGGGTTTCCCATTGCAGAGGTTGCACTAGTGTGTTTTAAAATTAATATATGCGAATTGTTATGTAACAAGTTTGGAATGTTATTGGTGCATCATACATACTTTTGTTAATGATAATGATGCATTGAGGACTTAGGCAGTTGAGTCAGTATTATCATCAACAAATATATACGTCGCATAACTAAAAGGTATCACAGGTTAAACGATTATGAATAACCATTTTAGGAAAAAGAAAGAACAAACCACAAAGAACATTTTTGTGTGACTACTGTTTTATCATAACAAAGGATGACTGACTACTAACAGTTAGTAATACGTACATCATCACCAGTCATGTAATTATTATTGTGACCGTGCTTTCTTTTTCTTTTTCTGACCTTGTTTGTAATAATCGCAAATAATAACACATAAACGTTTAGTTAACAAAGCCAACTTTTAAGTGCATGTTTCCGGAGAAGTCATCCCATACTATATATAAATATACCATATCCGCATATAATTAAGTTTCAAATATTTATCTATAGATTTGTTTGAAGATATGGACACTAATCATTTATTTCGAACCAACAAATTAATGAAATCATAGTGAATTTTGAAATCTGGAAAGGTGAACTTCTCATCATCTTCTACTGTTTTTTTTTACCGATCCATGACTGTGATATAATAATCCTAGCTGATTGTTAGAGGTTCCTTGCGCTAAAATGTTTAATGCAGTGTGCGACTTTGACGGATCTGATTCTTTAAAATGCATTTCTTTAAGAATTGGGGACCACCTCACGGCTGTCCATGTTGTTGACGAAACGTGGTATATTGGTTTTAATGAGAGAACGAAGGAAACTGGGGCTTTCCCTTCAGCGTGTGTAGTTCACGAAGAGGGCAAGGACTATACACCATTGCCAGGTTTGTTTATATTATATAATGATATTTTGAAGCTATACAAGAGCATGTAGAGGTAATTAAGTGTTTGATTTTGCATTTGCAAAACAATCCATCAGAATTATAGGCGACAACTTCTACTGGTGGCGATGGGCTGATTAGTTCACAATTTTATAGTTCTGCTTCACTTTAATAATTATATCACGCAATAGATTATGCTCATATCGGACTGGCATGACCTAAAACAATACCCTTTATGCTTATCACCGAACAAGTTTACAACACTATTGTACGATTTCACAAATGCATTACCCGGGCGAGGATTGAACCCGTGAATATGCCAGTGGACTGACAATACGATTACTCATCTGTAAGACAGCACTTCATTTTATCATGTACGTCTTTCTGTTTGCATACCAGAATGAATATATACCTGGAAATTTCTTTGTTTCTATTTAAGCTGACAAGAATTCTTCTCCCCGATGGGTTTCATTAAAATGAGTATAGCTAGTTTTACTTTGCATCACTTTTTTTACAACCGATTAAAGACAGTGAGTCATTCATACGCAATGCATATACTGTAAATCCAGTATTTGTAATTTGATAGGTAACCCAACCTATGTGAACAATGAAGATGAGAACTGTGTATGTATATTACATGTTTTACAAAATATTGTTTCCAAAAATTGTAGCAAAAAATGTTAACACAGAAGGATTACCAGAGAAACCCGTTTATGCAAACATTGCAAAACAAATTCAAGCCAAGAAAGCAGCTCTTCTTGATGAAGAAAACAGTCAAAGAACTAACTCAAGCAGGCCCATGGAATTTGATGTACATAAATTACGCAAAACCAAACCGGAAAAAACTTTCAAATTGAAAATTGTTAAGAATCCCAATGAAGGTAAGATTGCAGTCTAACTCAATATGCATATCATATTATTTCAAACAAACATGTAATAATATTATGAGATTATTAAACATTTTTGAGTACAATACCTGAATTATTTTAGACGACTATTCAGCTGTTAAAGCAGCATCGGACAAGGTGCTAGCTGTGCACGAGTCCAATAGAATCAGTATTGTTCTCAGCAATGTATATTAACCTCTCTATTTCACACCACCATTTTTTGACATTTCGATAGAACCTTGAACATTAATTTTAAGGAATTGATATGAATGTTTTTATCCTGAAAATAAAAAGGAAGCTAGATGGAGTACGATATAGATATTCTGAACCCCGAATATGAAAACGAGGCTACATTGGGTACGATATGTATTTGATGTAGATTTTTTGACTCTGGAAATGGAAACGGGGCTAAACATATAAGATTGAATCTGATTATGAAAAACGCTGAAAATTCATTGGTTATATTTTATAAGGTGTGAAAATAAAGAAATTAACTTAACTTGATCTAATGTGTGAAATTCGTCTTAAATTCTCGTTAAATGTTATATAATTCAGGTGATGTTCATATTTGATAAATGAATTTTCATTGGAAATGGAATAACAAAACAAAAAAATGTATTTGATTAATGTATTCTATAACAAATCTATCCAAATGCATTTTGAATATATTATAGTTGAAAAAGAAACAAACAGCAAAGCAGAAGAAATATTTTCTAAGTCTAACACATTGAGGACCGTAAGATTTGATGCTGTCACACTAGAACACTCGATTAGTATCCCAGAGTCTATTTCATCGTGGCAGGATTCTTCATTTGAAGACTCATTTCGGGATAAACTTTCAAACTACGATGATTATGTCAAAGATGATACAGGCCAAAAACCAAGGAAAAATGAGGAGAATTCTGACGATAGCTTCCACCGTTTTGGCAAACTTAGCTCATTCAAATCAAGTACAGAAAATCTTATCAACAGCCCAAAAGAGGAGAAAAGAGGTATAAAGGCACTGATTGGCATTATATCCGGAATAATATTGGGAATTTTCTTATTCCTAGTGTACCGGTATAGTTTTGGATATACCTTTAAAGATGCAGGGATCTTAACGACCGTACTTACTGTATTGATTTGCACTGGTTTGGCTTTTTCATCCTTCGTCAGATGTATTATTGCACTAGTTGTTCCTAATTTCTTCTCTGGCATTGGCAGAGCAGTTTTGTTGTCGGCCATATTTGCTCTTATTCTGAACCAGCCTATTTCTAATATATCACACAATGCAAGAGAGACCGGTAGCAGTATGTCATGTATAGTTGAATTGGCCGTAAATCAAACACGGGAGCTGCAAGGTGAAATGGCTATACCATTAGAAAATCTGACAAACTACGTGAGAAAACGGAATGAGGAGCTACAATCAGTATCAAACCAACTTGATTCAAAGTTTGACATTGTTAAAAGCATTTTGGCTCAACTTGGAGACGGAGCTGCCAGTGCTGATGAAGCATTAGAAGTTGTCATAAAGGTATTTACTAGTAGATTGCTATAACTTTTAATTAATCGAAATATGTCGTGGAAGAATGGCTTTAACCGCTTATATGAATTATTCCTTGTAAAATTGACAATAAATGTAAACTAACGTAACTCCCCTTAAAATGTATACACTTGAAACGAGACCCCTATATATTATGTTACAACAGTTAAAGACAAGTTTTTTATATTTATATGTGAGTGTTACTTCCTTCGTGTCTTCTAAATGGAGGTGGTTTCGTCAGCATGTTTCCAGACAGCTCGTGTTTGTGCTTTATCTTATTTTCTCAATAGTAATTTACGGGGTCATAGTATCAATAAATGGCTAAATGTTCGATTTTCTATAACTTAAATAACTACTGTTTAATTAAAAAAAAGTGTTTACCTTAAGACCTATGACATTAGCTAAAGCTTTATATAATGATTTGTTAAAGCAGTGACATAGTTGTGGAACAAAGATATCTAGCTACCTGTATATTTGCAGGATGCATTTACACATGTATCTATTCATATATATATCTGTAGTATCCAACTGACGCTTTATATAATAATTGACAAGATTCTTTCATTATCATATCATCATTATTTTCATTTATTGTAGAAATGTCGAGAGGCTGTCAATTCTATACAAGGAGAATGTAGAAGAAAATGTGACGAACTGTCTTATCCTATTAAAGAGTATGTCTAATTTTCATTCTTCTAACTCAGACACATCGTAAATATTTACTCAAGGTGGTCGTTAAATTATATTGTATTATTCTGCTTATTTATACGTTTTAATTTGTTTGACTTTTCTCTTGGGAAGGCAATTTCAATATTTTATTTCTAAATTACCAGCTGTTTTATTTATATGATAATCTTTATATGGCATCTACCTGTAGGTATTGAGTTTCCTTATTTTCCTGCAAAAATGCTCTTTTGGTATTTTTAATAAAATCTTAAAGATTTATGTTTATCGAGCTGTACAAACAAAACCGTTAGAAAAAATAAATCACATGCTGCTTGATATAAGCTAACTATCCTACAATTTTTAATTGATATTTTATCTGAGACAACTTCATTAAAGCTTCCAACTCGAATCATCCTCCAGTTAAATAATTACACGTATGTATTTACGTTTAGTGACTATACTTTAGGTTTTGCGGACGGTCATTTTGTGAAGACTTAGATTTCTCTAAAAGTTGTAATGAATTGGCTTTTGGTGTAGATCTCAATGACATCACAAAGAAAACAAGGTAATGTACGATCTATGTTTAAACTGTATTTTTGATATTCATCTAGTTTTATTAATGAGTGCGGAAAGATAAAAAGAATATATACGAAAAAAATGTATGTGAAAAACCTAAACAATTCATCATAGAAAAAATAGGAAATCATACAGAACTTACAACATCTTGAACTTAGGAACAAGCAAATTATAGTTTTGAGCTTCATTATTCTGTTTAAGAACTGTTAACCTACTTCCCTAAGGCTAGAAAGATGTCCGAAAGTGAAATAACCTGCCGGGGTACCGTACCACTCTTGCGGAATGATATTTCCTTAAATATATACCAATGATTAAAAAATGTTGAGATGTGTGCTAGGGGAATGTGGACGGTAATACTTGTGACTTCTACTTGATTCCACCGACCATGAACAGACTCAATCAGATCTGCAACATTTTCAATTTTGTCGTTTTATGCGTTTTTAGTGATTCTTTATTTCTCTCTATTTTATACGATTCAGATTTAAAAAAAAACACACGAGTTTTGCCTAGTCATTCAGTTAATTTAATCAGAGCATGCCATTATCATATTATTACTTTTGGCTAAAGGTAAATGAATAAAACTGATGCATTTAAGGAACGCCGTTTTCAAATTGATAACAACAAATTATTGTTAATGACCTTAACAAAGAAATATATATGTTTCACTTCTGAGTACGATTGATTTAAGTTTTCAATTTCTCATATTCTTCTTTTTTTCAGAACAACACTAGATGATGCAATAAACTATTTTAAAGTTGATATGGTCATCTCGGGCGAATTTAGCGGTAATACAAACGTTTCTAAACCGGCAACAGCAATACAACATGAGGTGGAAAAAGACATTGGAGGAAAACTAGATATATTTGATAGCGTAATGTCAGCAACTCGGCTGTGTATCTCTCTATCTTTGTTTCTAATATTTCTTCAATCCTTTTGGTATCTTAGAAATTATCTAGCCAAGGACGGATATGACAATATTTATATCACTAAACAATTTAAACAAATGGATAAAGAAGCAGGGAAAAATGGTAGAGAAACCGTATTGCCATTAAAACCACGGGAGAGAGAGGAGTATGTAGATACTGTATCATTTAAACTTAACTCAACAGAGTTATCTTACTCAAAACTTGGACTGATCCAAGTGTTATTACATTTTCTTCTTTGCGTGCTCATAGTTTCGTTTGACTATGCTTTGTACTACATGTTAAACATGGTCAAGGAATATGGCAATCTTGAAATAGAAATTAAATCATCCGGGCGAGTTAAAATATATGTTAATGGCGATGGACCTGTGGCTGAGTTTTATAAGCTTTTGGTCAATCCTTATAACCTCGATCGAAGTTTCAACAGAACCCTCGACATCGAGCCGTGTTTGCCAGAACCTCGAGGGCCATCAGGCTCCATGATTCCAGTCTTTATAGTTCTTTACATCATAGCACTCGCAGTAGTTTTACTTCGAGCATATGGTATGCGCCTAAGAAGAAAAGTCTCAGCATATTATTGCCCAGAACAGGAGCTGGCCAGACTAGATTATCTTCACAAGAAAATACGCCACAGACGGGTGGGATTTCTAAAATTCTTGAGACAGCAAATCAAATCTGCACATAAAGAAGAACAAGTAAAAAATCAACTGCGTTTCTCTACGTGGCTTGCATTCAATTTTCCAATCTTAGCGCAAATTTTACCAAAGAAAGAGAAACTTGAATGTACAAGTTGTGGGCAACGAGACACAAGCTTCAACAAGGTGCAGTTGACAAAATGTACTGGGGAGAAGGGCGGTATGACATGTGATGCCGTTTATTGCGAAGAATGTTTTACTGTTCTCCAGAAAACCTGCCCCCTTTGTTCAATGAACGAAAATGTGGTGCTCCGCGAATAACGAAATATAACTGAAAATATTATTTGCAGGAATTTGAATGGTAGATGTATTTACTTCCCATAACATTTATAACAGGATTGACTTAATAGAATGAACTTGAAAACAATTATCTTGACACTATATAAAGCTTGTACCTTCTTAGAAGCTTCCTTTTTGTGTATGATCATGTGGAATATTGTCTTTGCCTTTGTACTTTTTACTCGTTTTATATGTGTATCAAATTGATATTGATTACTATATGGCTTGACTTAGATCATTTTCTTTTCTAAAAATTACATTTTAAGTACTTTATTAGCTTCAACAAAAGTTTACGTAAGAGTGTCGGTAGTAAGACTTGAAGAGAAACTCGAGAAACAACGTACGCGTCTACTGAACATGTTACAGATATGGCCAAACAACATTTTGGCAATGCTATGCACGTTAGCTGATATGGGATCACCTTGTGTTTGATGATGGACTGAGATGATCCTGTCAATTCAAAACTTTATTGGTTCATTTTGATCATACTGTATAGGGCATCACTGCAATAATATGAGAGCAAAATTGTATTCAAAAGAGAATACATTTTCAACACAAGCTCAACATGTTATCAAAACGGTGAGCTTGTGTAAAATATTACATCTTTCTATAAGACTGTCTATTGTTTAATATGATAAGGCGCACATATAACTCAAATCTCACAAATGGTGTTTATTCTTCACACACAATTAAGAATAGCAAATTATCTTTATTGATCAATTAAGATGGTTTCATCCCATATTACGTTACGATTGTTTCATAATAATAAAATCGCCCATTTTAAAGTAGCCATTGTAAGTGTATGTTCCGGAAACTTAATTAATTTCAAAAAAGATATTTGTTATCATTTCCGAACATGTTAAAGTTAACATGTTAATACTCTTTTCTTCGCTGGTAGTCATTATTGTGTTTGATTTCGACGGGGAAATAATTGGCTTACAAGAAGTGTTTCATGAAAACAGAGGGACACATGTTACAGACATATTCACTTATCAGGTGTATTTATTTTGTTTTTTATTTATTTACTTTCCTTTTGCAAAATATAAACATATTTTAAGCCGCAAGAATTTTTAAATTTCAATTAGAATCTTCAACTTATTTTAACGTTAAGTAGAAACTCTTCAAATGTCAATTAATTGAAAAAAATGAGATATTGAGGCGCTGTAAACCAGGATTTGTTTATTCGCTCCCACATTTATATGGACAGAATGAGGAGTATCTCTTACTTTAAATATGTTTTATATTGCCTTAATAGTTATTAACAGTCATATTATTAATCGTATATGCCATGCAAAAATTGAAAAACGCATGCTTTCATTGTCAATCTATTGGACTTCTATGCTTTGAGGTGCAAAAAAGAAATAGATAAATAAAAAAAAATAGGTGAAAAAGTCTGATTTCCCTGCTTTTGTTTTGTGTTGCAAAACATACCGTGAAAATACAGAAGCATTTTGTATGTTTTCATTATCAGTAATCATTGTCTCTTGTTTCTCGTTGTTGTTGTTGTTTGTTTTTTGGTTTGTCATAGTTACCTTTCTTAGTAATTCGTTTGCAAGCGTTTGCCGTTCGCTTTATAAACGTTAATCATTCGTTATTATTTGTTTATTATTGTAGACCCTCGCGTCAGGTACCTGTTAGTTTACTAGATAGATCTGTTATGACTCGCAAGTATTGGCATGTCATAGCTACCTATTATTCGTTTGCAAGTGTATGCCTTTCGTTTTCTATACGTTAACCATTATTATTTGCTTTCAACCATCATGTATCAGAATAGCTACAATACGTGATGGGTTATGGGTCGTTATAATAATAATAATAATAATAATAATAATAATAATAATAATAATAATAATAATAATAATAATAAAAGCAACAACAACATTACTTAAGCTATCATCTAAACATCTATTCACCAATTTATTGGTTTGTTTAATAAATTGGTAATTATATTACAAAACATTCTACGACAGACAATGTCGTCCCGGGTACTACTTGTAGGTCTCAGCGGGTATCTTTAAGATACTAGACGAATTTAACGCATATAAATTGATGTCGTTAAATAATTTCCGTAAATATTAATGATAACAATAGAAAAACGGTGTTCTCTATCAGACTGTACTCCTTATCACCTCCGTCTCCCTTCTTACCATTGCTGCTTGGACAAAAAAAATACAACTCAGTCTGCTTGACTTCAGACATAATTTTGTTTTTGTTCGGATTCAACGCTTGGTTTATTGTAGTTTTACGAAATAAAAAAATACATGTACAAATTATCAAAAAAGTTCATTGAATAATAACTAGAATAACTGAAGAAATTGTTTATACGTGCTGAAAAGAAGTTTTCGAGAGTGTCGGGGTATAGTGTCAAATACACTTCAAGGTACACAGGCGTCTGCAAGTAGTACCCAGGACCACAAGAACCCCAACAGCATACTATTCGTTATGATTCGCACACGTTCGCAGGCTATCGCGAAGATTTATTGGTTATTATTTGTTTGGGTCGTCAGACCAAACAAATAATGGTTACGAAATTTCAGAGCCTAACGCTGTTAATTGCAAATGCCTAAAGTAGTCCACTTTTTTGAAGCGGTTACTTCCCTTTATATGTACACTAACGCCGAAAAATTTGGGGGAGATCAATGCGTAAAGATTGTCAAATGACAGGCGCATTAATTTTCAAGCAAAGTAGTTCCCGAATGGTCGAAGATTTCTAATACTGTTTCATTCTTTATAGATATTCATGCTTACATTAAGATCCATGATTATTTACATCTGAGTTTAACAACAGGTTTAGCGTCGAAATAATAAGAGTTACAAACCCTAATTTAGAACGATATGGTTTTCTTCAGGCCGTGATCCTAAACTTCACCGTGGCCGAGGGGTTTGCACGCTCGCTTATGAATCGAGAGGTCTGGAGTTCAAATCCCAGTTGAGGCAACTCATTTTTTTAAGTCAAATAAACATTGAATTGACTATCAGTGTTGCAATTAGTCTTATAACCAATTTACTACAGTTAAAACACTGGAAAGCATTGGTGGCACTATACAAAAACAAATTGGTTTATAATCTCACAACCTTCACCTTTCTGACATTCTGAGACCCAAACAAATTCAGCGCCTTCTGTGCTTTGATATAAATAATCTTACCATGAGCCGACAGCTTACAAATCTTGTATCCGTATTGAAACGGACATTAACAATGGGCAGACGAAACATGAATTCGCTACATTATTTCAACATGTTCAAAAAATTTCCGGAGAACAAAAAAAATACAAAGAATGAAAATCGCCCCAAATGCATCAATACGAATACCAACAGAATGCGGAAAACAACGTCAATTGTTGAAATAATTAGGGGACTTTTGTATCCTTTATTCAAAGTAATAATAATATCTTTATCTAAAGAAGGTAATACATGAAGATAAACCATCGTAGAAAACAAATAACATATCTTAATTTTAAGTGTGCCTTCTAAACAATACAACACAAAAACATCACAAAACAATAACCACCACTTAGTATTTCATTAAGATTTTATCTTGATTTTTTTTTTGACAAACACTCCTTTTACATATCAAATATCATTTATACAATTTTCATTTGCAAATATTTAAAAAAAATATGCATGGATATAAGTATTATAACATAATGACATAATGACAGAGTTTTGAAGATATTTAATTATTTGATCTGCAACATATGTTCTTAATACTTGGTTTTTTTAAAAGATTTCAGTTATAATAGATGGTAAACTAATTATTTATGTTTAATTTGTCCGCTGGAAAGATGTGCTTTTATCATTAGTTTGGAAATAAGAAAACTTTAACATCATGTTGTGTATAATATTATTCAGAAACATATATCTGTACAGTAAAGCAAATGTTACCAATGCTATTTATTACAAAAGAGTCAAATCATTTAACATGATTTTTATTTATTTATTAATCTTATAATTATGAATCTTATAATTATGTCAACCACTGAGACATTATATGCACACTTTAGCTGCAAAAGTTTGAAAGTTAAGAATATAATTGTCTATTCTTATGATGTATAAAATCTAGTTTTTCCTTCACATGACTGTACAATAGACAAATAGGTAATGAAATTATTGTACAAATACAACAAAACATGACGTCACAAACATGACAGTGTGTATTATGATTTTGTTTAATGATTTCGTTGGTAGATACATCTAACTAAAATGTTAACATTTTTAACTGGACCTTGAAACAGTTACAACTTCCACGCCGTGGTTGAAACCCAAGTGTAACCATATAGAACTGTTACTTGCAAGAAATGTTTCTTACAGAAACAAACAAACAAACATACACAAATAAGCCACTTGTGCAGAGCTCAAATGATTTTGAATTGTAATCTTTTCCTTTTTAGATATGTCATATGTTATGTTCATATTTTACAATAACCCACGGTGAGTAGGGTTTTTCCATAAGCGTCAGTTCCTTATCTCAAGCCCTTGCACGCGGAAATGGCGTCCTGGCACCGTATTGGGCGCCTGAAAAATGATCAAAATGACAAAATGTATTTTTGTTGATGATTCCAATATTTGATTGAATACTGCTTGCCATTTCAAATATCTCTTATTGTCACCTTTTACATTTTGTTTTCATTACAAATCTTGTAGGGTTTTACTGTAGTATTTAGTATCAACATAACAACAAATTACGAAATAATTGAAAATGGGTGTGAGATAATAAAATGTTGTAGAATAAAATATTACTATTTATCATATAAATGTTCATACTAAATCGCTTAAAACTTTATAAACATTTATTTTGTCCATCAATATTTAATTACAATGTCCGAACGATACATGTCTCTTTTTTATCAATATTTGAAATACATATGGAAAATATGTCCATTGTAGACCAATCGACTATAACATATTTATTTCTGTCAGTTAGAAGTTAGACACCAACAATATTTTGATTGATAAAGCAGAAAAGAAATATTCGCATAATGAAAACAGTTTCCAAAATATCGAAAGTAACGCAGGCAGAGACGTCAAGGAAAGTGTGCTAGGGTGTGTGAGTCTCTAGAACAGAAAGTGACGGCTTCAAAGACAAGCTATTTGCTGGCATAACAGCCCTTTCTAGGGCTTCCTCCTTTTCATATTGGCTCGGGTTACTGTACATTTAAATTCTCATTGGCCGCCGGAAAGTGACATATTTTCGGCTTTGAATTCGTATCTTTGGCTAATACTCCGTGGAAACTGCATGAAGATAAATTATCACCACTGTGCTTCAAAATTTACCCTTTAAGGGCATGACTGGTGACATGACCGGAGTCCGTTCTCGACTGCGAAATCTGCTATTTGCGTTTGGGGATGGGCCCTCATTAAGCATAGAATACCGACCGACCCGCCGGAATATCAGATCTGTTTTATGATATCTGTCTTGACTGTTGAAAATACAACATCGAAAGGTAATATGACTAAGACTTTAGGACAATTTCACTATCGACAACATACTTTCTCGCTGATGTACAGCCTCGAGGAAAAGAAGGAAGTAAGTAGTGCTAGTTAACAGCCTGAATCGTAGAAGTTTTTTTATCAGAACTGGCTGGTTGTCTGGAGACACAGATACAACTCCAACTTGGCTTTCGAGGGATCACTTTTTTCCAGTTATTTATACATCACAACAGCAGGTGTCAAGTGCTGTGTGGCAGCTGTAAAAAAAATGAAATTCGCCGTCTTTCACTTCAGTGTTGTTATATTTTGCTGGTCGGGATCATTGAGTCCAGCACTATTAAGTGTTGAGAATTGAGTACCGCTCAAGCCAGTGCTAGGGTGTGTGAGAGATGTTGCACATTTTCATTATCCCTCATGTACAGACTCAATCAAACCGAGTCTGCAATTTTCATGTAATTTGCTTCCGAGGGATCACTTTTTTCCAGATATTTATTTCAATGAGATTACATTAAGATAATGGATGGACAATACTACTACCGAAGCCATATTTTCTCGCGGATGCTCATTATCCGGTGAAAAGTGGCATAAGATAGCAGTGGTACACCTTTAATTATCAAGGAAGGTGAGCTGGACTGTAAGTAAGACGGAGGCACACTTAGAGGTGATCGGGAGACGGAGACACAGTTCCATATAGTTTGCTTGATTTGATAGATTGGGAGATTTAGTTATATTCGATATAAATATTGGTGTTTTTAAGATAATTAATGATCACCAATCATTTATAGAATAATTGTCACTAATAAATAGGCAGATTGAGGAAAATTCTTTTTTTATGTTAATATTTTAAATACCCGGAGATAGAGTAATCAGCTCAAAAGTATTAGTTTTTGTTATTTCTTTTCGAATTACGATTCCGTAGGCAGAGCATCGATACCGCCGTTAACAGTTACCCTTTAGCTTTATCTTCCGGTCTGTCCCGGCAGCTGACGCTACAAGATTCTTATACTCAGATATATCAGACAGATATTTATTGACTGATTTCACCGGGTCTAAAACACCGCCTCACACCCTGTGTCGAAAAGACATAACGATTTTCAAACGTATATCTTCATTTGGCACTTTTTCTTGTAGTAGCATATGGATATACAACTTCATTTTAGGGCGAAGATTCTGAGAGGCGTTTTTCTTGAGATGTTGAATTTCACACTTACTTTGAGTAAAATAGATGATGATGATAATTATGATTATGTTGTTGTTAAGAGGTCGTAATCTACAGAGAATTGTTGTGCAGTTATATTCGTGGTATTTACATAACTTTATTATCATCGAGGAATTTATATTCTTAAATGTATGATGTTTTACAGGAAGTGACGTTACATTAGAAGCTCAATCTGCGCATCAGTACCTTGTTGGAGGATTCACCCATTTAAAGACTATTTTGGGATAAATACGGTGCACAAGATATGGCAATTAAAAGAACGGAATCGTTTAGAAGTTACCATCGGTTTGGTAAACTAAATGCATTTAAATGCCGAGTAGACAGTTTGATAAACAGTTCAAAAGAGGATGAACGATTCCTGAAGGCAATATTTGGGATAATATCGGGAATAATTATTGGGATTCTAATATTTCTGGTGTATCGATACAGTTTTGGATACACTTTTACAGAAGCAGTAATCTTAACGGGTATTCTAACTGCTTTGATATGCACAGGATTGGCACTTTCATCCTTTATCAGATGTATCACTGCACTAGTTGTCCCTAACCTCTTCACTGGAATAGGTAGAACTGTTTTATTATCGGCCATATTTGCTCTTATTCTAGAATTTCCTATTTCTAATATATCCCATAATGCAAAAGCGGCCGGAGGCAGTATGGCTTGTGTTCTTGGAATAGCAATAAATCAAACAAAGGCACTGCAACTAGAGATGTCTATACCGTCAGATGATCTGAGAAACTATGTCAGGAAACAAAATGAAGAACGTAAGGCCCTAGTTGATAAGTTGGAATCAGCATTTGGCATTTTAACGCAAACATTGGATTTGTTGGACGACGGATCAGCGACTACCGAATCAGTTAAATGTAGTTTACAAAAGGTAATTACGTAATTAATTAAGGTAATTTCAAATAAATAAGTAAATTGTACATATATAGATATCTTTAGGTATACAGATACTTTTAACAGATACTTTTAAAGTGATTCAGTTGCTTTATTCAAGATATCTATTGGTCCTTATAATTAATTTTCAATTTTTTTTTCAGAGCTGTGGGAAAATAGTAATTTTGTTGCAGAAAACATGTAACATAAAAATTCGAGCAGTTGAACAATCTATGCAAAGAATTTGTGATGAAAAATGCGATGCAGCCTCCAAGTTCCTGTACAAAGAGTGCTATAAAATATACGACCATTTAAGGAAGTATGTATATATAGACAATATCGTATTAAATCTGTAATTATTTCTCCATAATAAAAAACAAAGAAAAAACGAAAAAAAAACTCACACACACACACACACACGCACACACACACGCACACACACGCACACACTTAAAAACAAAACAAAACAAAAAAACAAGAAAAAACAGGTGAGTTGAAAGTTGATGAAATTTGGAACTATCAGTAGTTGATGTTTTATCACCTATTTTTATTTACTTTATTATATCCGATCACAAATCAAGTTACACATGTGTGTTATAATAACACTTTGTTAAGCTTTTGTATATTTATCATACAAGTATTAAATACATGTACATTGATGTGTCATTATAATGAAACGTATTATCTACAAAAAGTTGAAAAAATATGGCTTGTCTGTTGTGTTTTTAAACAAATATTGAGCAAAACTTTAATTAGAATTTGTTGTCGAGAAACAAATATGTCTCAAAAAAAATAATTAAATAATATTTCAGTTACTTACAATGAATAAGTTTACAAATGCATTATAGACTGATCTAAACCTCCTTTTTTTAGCATATTCAAAGGAGAATCATTATGCAAGGGCTTCAATTTCTCTAAAAGTTGTTACTTCGATGCTGACTGTCACCTTATCTCAAATAAAATCAGGTATGTAATAAGATATGCCATTGTAAATTTGAATCAATGTTGTAAAATTATCGTGCTTTAAACAGAAGTTCGAACAGTATAGTAAACAAAGGAAAAAATAGAACAAAAGAAACCTATATGAGTTTAAAAGAAGCGCTTCTACACATCCAAACAAAAACATAGTACCCAGTTTGCCGAAAAATTCTTTATGTTATATTATTTTTATGCACTGTAAGTCACAAAATTTACTGAAGATATAACATGGCCATAAACATATTTTGAAAATTGATGTAGATTTATCTACCAATTTATTCAAATCTGTAAGATACGAAGTTTATTAAACAAGACAAATCTTTCTGTATAGATGCTAAGCCTTAATTTGCAACCAGAAATGCTTGAAGTACAAGTTTTAAATCAAAATGCGCTTGAACAAGATCGTTTCGTGTGTTGAAACTTTAATTGGGGCATGCAAATTAAAACATTATAAAGTATTGAAAGAAACCTATTTTGTCCTGTTTGATTAACTTCAAAACTTATAGGTGTGGATAAAAGGGTAGAAAAACCAGTAGTCACTTGTCAAATCTGAAAATATGTACATGGAACAGTTTATATCTTCAATAACTTCGTCAAATCAGAAGCTATGAAGCTGAAACATATAACCGAGTGTGCCATAAACATTACCTTAATGAATCAAAATAACATGCAAACGTAACATAGAAAACACAAGCAGACTTTATACATAACGTAATGGCTACCGAGTCATGAATATATACGTCAAGTTTGCAACCATTCACTCGCTTGAGCCAAGTGTGCAACAACTTCATGTTCTGCAACTTGTTGCCCGACCCGTATGTAATATAGTTCTTTCCGATAAATTGTTTTTGTATTATTCGTGTAATTTTACTCACGGGTTGCAATATCGTTGATCTGACCGTAAAGAAATACATGCATAATATTCTGAGTACGATTAATTTAAGGTGCAAAATTTACAATTTATCATGTTCTTCTTTTTTCAGAGCAACACTAGATGATGCTATAAACTTTTTTAAAGTTGATATGGTCATCTCGGGCGAATTTAGCGGTAATGCAAACGTTTCTAAACCGGCAACAGCAATACAACATGAGGTGGAAAAAGACATCGGAGGAAAACTAAATATATTTGATAGCATAATATCAACAACTCGATTTTGTGTGTCCTTATCTTTGTTTCTAATATTTTTAAAAACCTTTTGGTATCTTAGAAATTATCTAGCCAAGGACGGATATGACAATATTTATATCACTAAACAATTTAAACAAATGGATAAAGAAGCAGGGGAAAATGGTAGAGAAACCGTATTGCCATTAAAACCACGGGAGAGAGAGGAGTATGTAGATACTGTATCATTTAAACTTAACTCAACAGAGTTATCTTACTCAAAACTTGGACTGATTCAAGTGTTGTTACATTTTCTTCTTTGCGTTCTCATAGTTTCGTTTGACTATGCTTTGTACTACATGTTAAACATGGTCAAGGAATATGGTAATCTTGAAATAGAAATTAAATCATCCGGGCGAGTCAAAATAGATGTTAATGGCGATGGACCTGTGGCTGAGTTCTATAAGCTTTTGGTCAATCCTTATAACCTCGATCGAAGTTTCAACAGAACCCTCGACATCGAGCCGTGTTTGCCAGAACCTCGAAGGCCATCAGGCTCCATGATTCCAGTCTTTATAGTTCTTTACATCATAGCACTCGCAGTAGTTTTACTTCGAGCATATGGTATGCGCCTAAGAAGAAAAGTCTCAGCATATTATTGCCCAGAACAGGAGCTGGCCAGACTAGATTATCTTCACAAGAAAATACGCCACAGACGGGTGGGATTTCTAAAATTTTTGAGACAGCAAATCAAATCTGCACATAAAGAAGATCAAGTAAAAAATCAACTGCGTTTCTCTACGTGGCTTGCATTCAATTTTCCAATCTTAGCGCAAATTTTACCAAAGAAAGAGAAACTTGAATGTACAAGTTGTGGGCAACGAGACACAAGCTTCAACAAGGTGCAGTTGACAAAATGTACAGGGGAGAAGGGCGGTATGACATGTGATGCCGTTTATTGCGAAGAATGTTTTACTGCCCTCCAGAAAACCTGTCCCCTTTGTTCAATGAACGAAAACGTGGTGCTTCGTGAATAACGAAATATTACATGACACTATATTTCAAGGAATTACAACTTATATGGGTCACTAAATGGAATAAGTCTTAATTATTGACACTTTATACATAAGCTAAAACCTTTTTTGAAGACTTTTTGCGTGTGATCCTTTGTGTATTTCAATTTTATGCCGGCTCGCCACGGCGAGCCGGTATTACGTTAGGATTTTACTGAGAAACAACCTAAAACTCTGAATACATCCAAAAATTTAATCGAAGCTTGGCTTCCAGCTTTCTATAAAAATTTATTTATCAGGGCTAGGATCCAAACTTATTTAGCCAATCAAATTTAATCTTACATAGCGTCAAAAAACCTTCAATTTTCACGCCATATTTAAAAAGCAGCAAGTATTGTTTTGAGCGCAAAGATATTATGATGATTAAAAATGTTTGTTTTCATGAATTCTTTTCAATAAAGCATATTAACAATGACTTTTGATTTAGGTATTTCACCTGTTCCTCTGTAGTAAGTTTTCGTTTGGTTAATTAACATAAGTGTACACCTGGTTCTGTGCATTTTTTCTTTTTCCTTTTTTCCGGTCATTTTATCCTTTCCGGTATTTAGTGTATATATTTACTGGCCGGGATCCGGGACGCCCGGACTGGCCGGGATCCGGGATCGTATAAGATATAGAGGAAAAACTTATAAACTATATTTGTGTTGATTATTGTCGTAATGAAAGGCCATTAAACGTTAAGTTTTTTTATTGTATGTAATGAACGTTAAATTAATTAAACTTTGGATATAAATATATTTAGAGCTATTTATCAACTTAAAAATCACAAAACTTATAATTATATGCCTAATTAATTGGAAAAATCAAAGACTACATTCTTGAATTGGTCAAATCCCGGGATCCCTTTATGTTTTAATGCGATCCCAGCTTTTCTGAAAACTATATTCTTGAACTGGCCAATTCCTTGGATCTCTTTATACTTTAATACGATCCAGGCTTTTCTGAAAACTATATAATTGAACTGGTCAATTCCCGGGATCCCTATATGTTTTAATAGGATCCTGGCTTATCTGAAAAGCATCTAAGACTGGTTAATTCCCGGGATCCCTATATTTTTAATAGGATCCCGGCTTTTCTGGCTGAATTAATTGACAACTTGTGTTTACTTTAGGACTTGTCTCTGTCACTCATTTCAATACTAAATATCATATTACAACTTAACTTCGTATAAAGAGACATCTTTATGAATTCTACCTATCTAACATTTATTTGGTCAAGGTCAAAAGGCCATATAGTAAATGTGCATAGACAAAGGGACTTCATTCTATCTGTTTACATGCATCTTCATATATACTCATAATCCTCTTTGTAAAACTGAGTGAAACTGGCTTCCATAACTTTATGTCACTTTTATTTTGATGTTCGCTGAAGTCTCTTCAGCTAACAGAACTGTCATTTTTACATTTAAACGCACCCCTGGAAAGAAATTACGAAGCGAGTCGCTACTAGCTTTTTTAAAAGCTAACCTTGTATTGATAAATATATGGCAGTTTGCGTGTCTTGGTGTAAATAGTCTGTTGCTGCCGGTGTTGCAAATAATAAAAACACATTCACATGTATCTGAAATCATAGATAGCGAAGCTTTCCAACAATTAGACGCATTACGGATGCTTCGCACGGATGCAAATATAAATTAGCAAATGTATAATATTGTGCTTTACATGTTGAGTTTAAAAGTTCGAGTTTTAAACAAAAAATAAAACGAATGCATATACACATATTTAAAAAAATAAAAAGAAAGCATTTAACAAGATTGTTGTAGTGTACGTTGTACATATGGCATGACAATTATTTATTTCGAACTCATTTTTATTATTATTACAAGACGAAACCAATGATTTCACAACTCAGAGACATCATTAATTTAAGGAGCATGAGAAAACGTGCATTAACATTTTTTTATAACAGATGCATGAGCCGTTGTTGAACGTTATTGAATATGCATGACTAAGGGCGCCATGTAAAATAACTTACAGCCATGTTGGCACCGATAGTTTCAATTATCAAACATATCATAACATAACTTCAAATAGAATCTGTAAAAGTTCGACAATTCAAAAAAGAAAGATTGTAACAATACGAAAAAGCGAAAATGTAACAAATGTTTCATACAAGTGCGAAATTGAAAAACACGAAAAACACGACTCCTTTTGTGTCATATTGTGGCCTGATTTTGTCGTCCATTCGCATTTTATTTTCCCTCGAGAATGCGAAAACATGAATAACGACAAAGTTTTGAAATCTTATCTTTATGTAACAATTACGTAAAAAATGAAAATTGTTTTTAGATGAGACAAACTGAGACGCTGTGGGCCAGGACTTGTTTTTTCTTCCATAATGACAATATTTGAAGTGTTTCTTACTTAAAACATATTTTCTATTGTCTTAATAATATAGATTTGCATGATTAATCATAGACGCGTGCTTTCGCTGTCAACCTATTGGACTTTTGTGATTTTAAGCAGGAAAATGAAAAAGGAAAAAAGCATGAAACCCCTGCTTTTGTGTCTTATTTTGTATTATAAAACGTTTCGGAAAAATAAATAATCACCAAGTCATGCTTGCCATAACCTCCATATGATTCCAGTTAATAATTCGCCATAGTTTTGTTTCGAGTAGAAAAGTCTCAGCATATTATTGCCCAGAACAGGTGCTGGCCAGACTGGATTATCTTCACAAGAAAATACGCCACAGACGAGTGGGATTTCTAAAATTCTTGAGACAGCAAATCAAATCTGCACATGAATAAGAAGTAAACAATCAACTCCGTTTCTCTACATGACATGCATTTAATTTTCTTAGCTTTAATCTTACCTAAGAGGGGACGACTTGTACGTTCAAGTGGCAGTCAATGAGACATAAGGTTCAACAACATGGCGCATATAAAATACAAAGGAGAGAAGAGGGTGGTATTATGTATGATGTCGTGTATTGCGAAGAATGTTTTAGAACACTAAGAAATGCGTGCCCTGTTTGTCCGTAATATACAGAGAGTGACTTTTTTTTAATAAAATGTATTATTCGGCCCATCTTCATCATAAAATAGTTTTGGAGAAATTTTTAAAGAAAATGATCCACCGTATATTGCTTTACATTAAAGAGTATTTATTCAAATATTAAAACCACTATATTGTTTCATAAAAATGTACACATCAAGTTATATATGATAAAATAGGTGGAGAGATAAAAAGGTAGAATGCCTTTCAAGCATAGGTAGAATTCATTCTAGTATAAGTGACAGATATTTGTGACGATACTATTCCAGGCCCAAATTCAGGACATCATTTTTTTTATCGGAAACGACATGATGGTTATATTCTCTTTATTGAAGCACACTTTCTCAAATTAAAATAATGTAACTAATAAATTCATGTGTCATGGCTAAGGCGTTGATAGAAAAAAATCAATGTCATTCATGAAATTTCTTAATTGCTTTAATCCACAATCGACATTTTAATCGTTTATTTCATGAGTGTACATATTTAACCAACGTATTTAAACAAAAATTCCAAATTGTCATCCTTGTCGCCCATCCAACGAAGTCAGTAAAACGATATGCTTACGTAGCTTATTGAAATTTCGTAGTGTTCAGGTGTTGTGACTTTTAACAGTTAATGAAAGGGTTGGAAGAACAGCAGGTCACACGATAAACGAGACTTCGATTGTCTTGCATTACGCAGCTAGATAACGTATGAAACGCACCCGGCCTATCTTGTGAGATATATAAATACAGATAGTCAGCCGTTTACGTCCCCACTAAACCTTCCATTAACACCCATCTACTTTGGTCTAGTTATATTGGATATATAATTAAAGGTATGAATTTTATTTTATCATGAAAAGTTAAAGGTCGTCATGTCTATAAATATCTATTAAAGTAAACATTATTCTCTTAATTACAGCTGTATAAAATTTCTATGCACGTCGAAAGATCGATCTATAAATGCCAAACTAAAGAAAGGTTGTCTTCTTAAGGATGTTTCCTTTTTTAAAAACGTTAAGATATTTTGTTAACTAAATGCATATCAATAAATACGTAAGAGGAAAAAATGTAACTTAAATTTAGTTTAAATGATGTCAGTTAAAACATCTGCAAATAGAAAATGGAAATTCAAAAAGGAAATAAAGTAGAAACATTGTCCAAATACTAAAATGTTTTAAGATTAAAGAATTACGATTGACGGCATTCCACGATTTACTTGCAGGAAATAATGTATTAAATCAGTTTTAGAAATAACATAATTGGTATTGTTTATATGAAATCGTGAATGGCTTATTCTATCTGCGATGTCTTCTATCTTTGTTTGTTTATTAATGCATTCGTTCGCATGTTTTTGTTTTATTTTCCTGCCTATCTACTGATCTGAATGGAATGGTAATGGTGTTGTGTGCATGAACAAAAGCAAACTAGGTATTCATATTAAACACCTGGCGGATTTCTGAAAATATATTCAACATCTCGCATAAATCATAATCAATTACAGTATTTGTTTAAAGGACAGTTCTTGGAAATCGGGTAGAAAAAAATGATTATGTACTCTGTGATAAATAAAAGCAATTTTCAGCTATTTGTTTTGTATTCATTTCTTCCACTTTCACAAATTGCTATTTAAATAGTTTTTTCGTGATAATAAATCTACAAATGACAGCAACTTTAAGGTAATTGACGGAGGAGCCCTATTCATGTATACATAATGTAATTAAGTTCCATGCAAAAGACAGTATATAACACAATTATAACGTTCATGAACCCAAATCGAAATTCCCTCTTTCTCTGTCCAGCATATTTTTCGGAAATTCAGATCTATCTTATGACAGTGGATTAAAATAAAGTATTTGTGCAATCATAATTTCTCCTTTAAGTCGTCTGAAATATACAATTATTTTAAAGTAAAGGAACTGTTTAATGTAATCTTCACATATTCAAATATAGTCATATATTAAATTTTGGTGTTGACAGTTACCTAATTGTAGACGATTATAAGGTCAAAAGTGAATTGGATGTAAATTTGTTTGAATATAATTAACATAGATTAAATATTCTTACAGATGCAATTGAACCATCAACTTGTGATAGCTGGGCTATGTAGCCAGTTAATAATTGCACTTCCACTTATACAGAAGAAAGAAGCATGGGGTTCAAATAATGAAGATGAACAGATGATTGCTAATCATGATTCATTTGGAATCACTCAAGATGTTTCTGTCCTTCCAATAGTAAAATACGAAAATGAAAATGGAAACTTTGTTGACATGGAAAATGATCATTCCGGCATCAACACTGCAGAGAGTCTAGGAGAGAACGAGGAAAAGATAGCTGAAGAGGACCCTTTGTCTGGAATTTGTCAGACTCCCGAATGCATTCAACAACTACAACAATATATGGAATGGCGCCAGAAAAATGGATATCCGGTCTATTCAGGCAGATGGGGAAAATAATTGAAGAGATAATACACACGTGTTCATGTGATTTCTAACTTTCTAAACACAATGATATTTTACTGTAATGTCGTTCTTTAACATTTACAGCAAATAAATTTTAACTTTTGGATGTTAATGACTGATAAACAACATGCTTGTTTTGTTATTACTTTAATTACGCTTTTATTTATTCTTTCAAATATCCGTTTGATACATGGTAAATGTTTAAGGTCACCACTTTATCTCTGTTATTTCCAAACTATACTATACTTAATTTTACCGTCGGACAACCTCTCAAGTTATCATTGGCGGACGCGATGTACATTCCATTTACAGATTAGTAAAGTGCGTCATAGTTAAAATAAATTGTCAATAGAAATTCCAATCTTTGATGTGAAAATGGCAAATTGAATTACTGATGATAAGAGATCTTTTCAAGACTTTAAGAAGCCCAAAATGGATGGCCTGTATACATCTATAAATACCTTTAAGTGTAGAATTAATCCATTGATGCAAAGTTGTTTATTGTTGCTATGGATATGAGGTCGGCATATTATATAAATGAGAAGATAATTATTAATAAATTTAGAAAAGTGAGTAATTTCATGGTGTAAGGATTTGCTCTTACATTCGATTATTATTTTTTAAGAGTCTTTACGAACACAATGCAGGGTAAGTACTTGTTTTTTTATATGTTCGTTCCTGTTTATTAAATTTGCTATCTTTTTACAAATTCCATTTATTGTAAAACAGCTACTTAATGTCTGAACAAAAAGTTGCTAAACTAGAAAATATTTCAATATCTCATGAGTATTTTATGTGATATATTTTTTAGTTTCCACTCGACTAAGGCGTATAATTAGTTTTTACAAATGAATTTTATTACGAAATTGGTTTGTTGCTTTCACGTGACTCCTTTAATATAGAGGATATTAAATTATGGATTTCGTATTGAATATATTAAACGACTTGAATACAACAGTATAACGTGAGTTTAGTAAATTCAATACGGATTTAAAACGACTAAAATAAAAAAATGACATAACCTGAAAATTCGTAAAAAAAAACCCATATAAGTTTGACTTCTCTACTTTAACAAACGTGCCACATGCTTATTTTTGATTTTTGTTTACTCAACGGCATGAAAAATGTACACATGTTACTATATGTCCTTTCCACGCCATAGCTATTAAAACAAAATTCCATATGTATGTCCCATATTGGATGTGACCCTAATATTGATATGAAAATGCTTGAAAAAATGGTTGACCGCTCTATGGATAAGAGTAAAAATGTCGAATCAAATTAAACATCGGTGAAAATAAAACAGAGGCTCATTGCCGAATAATTATATGCACTGCCGCACCTTTCCGTTTTACCGGCACGGTACTAGTACATTGTATGTGATAAATAGAGACTATGCAGTTGTTATTTGCATCAGGGATATATCAATTTATACATTATACATATCCATTTCAGTCACCATAGTTCTTTACACATTGTCAGTAACAGTTTTTGGAGCTTCTATTCATCTTGAGGAAAGCGAGAAACCTCACAACTTTATAGATGGAATCGAGGAATATAAACTTCCCGAAGAGTACAAGGACATTGCAATGATGTGTGATTTATTTAAAAGGCTTAATGCTTTAACTAATTTTAAATCGATGCCGCCAAACACTCTCAAAGATGATACGTATATCACCAGTGAAGACAGTGATTTGAATGGAAATAACGAACTTGATGTTGATAATTTTAAAGAGATGCAAGTAGAAATGGAAACGGACAATGATTTAAATACGGATATTTCAAGTATAGGACTTGCTGACTTAAAGAACAAGCAGACTGTACGTAAAGAACGTGTAAGAAGAGACGATAGTGACGCTTTTCCAAAAGAGCTGCTAGAATCACTACATGGCGTATGTGTGACAGATGAATGTTTACGAATATTGCGAGAATTCTACGAATGGAGACAAATGAACGGTTATCCTGTCTACACTGGTATCTCGCAACTAGGTTGACACATTGAATAACAGCATCAAAACGAAATTCTTTACGGAATTGAAATGTCATGTTGAATTGTTTTAGCGTTAGTTCAATATATGAAACGTTTAATAATTGAATAAAATTAAAATATTCTTTGATTAAATTCATATTTAGTTATATTTCTTATTCAGGCGTACGCTCATGTTTCGTAGAAATACATAGGCAGAATGAAAACTGTCCACCATAAAATTTAATTAAACATTGCATTATTTTAAAATATGATAGAAGAAACATGAAAGCGAAAAGTGAAACAAATTGCGGATCTAATGGCTCATTCTCGAAATGTCTGCCCTTAAAATTGAAGGTTTTTATACTTAATGTTTATATTTTAAAAAAAACTAAGTATCGAATTAAATTTATATGTAGTTTATCATGTGTAAACTTATTCAAGTTTGATGAAATCTGCGTGAAATACATTATCTGCAATTTCTTCCTTCATATTATTATTATTATAATTTGAAGAACAGTATTTCTTCAAATTCTGTGTGCGTCTTATGTTTGAATGAAATCATTTGATTGAGTTCGTTATAAGAGGAGTTTATCAATAAGTAACTCTTTTTGTGAACTTTCTTCTAGAAAAAGGTACATAAAATCAATGAAATCTGCTTCATCATGACTAATCATACTCTTTCAGACAAATATTTGTCATAATTATTATTCAATGCAAAAACAATTTTGATTCTAAGAAATGTGTTGCATTAATATAATTTATTTTTTTCCGTTATCTTGTATAGAACTTATAGACCTTACTTGAATTGAAAGGATAATTGGCATGCTTGCTATATTATATGTTTATATGGACATGAATTGTTATTGTTAATGGTATTATGTTAAAATTGTTCTATATCTTAAATTAAAGCTGTGAAAAGGGCGTTGTTGCTTTATAACCTTTGGAAGGAAATTCTTATGTTTTAATGAAATATTAAACTCGACAGCCAAATAGTATTTTCAAATCAATAAGTTTATTAGGCTATGTGGTTTGCATATCACATTTGACTAGGAACGGCTTTTTCTGAAAGATAAGTTTTTTGTTATACTATAATATAATTAGTAGCACAATAAGTGCGGTGTTGAGTACAGTGATGTCAAATTTAGTTAGTTATCATGTTTCTGTTTAAATAATTTGTAAATATCAAGGATTGATTTATTAGATTTCAAACATGGTATTATAAGCTTATGGCCTGATTTTAACGTGCAATATTAACTTTTTGTTAAGTGTAAAAAGAGGTCCACTTTACCATAAATAACGTGTGATACAAAAACCCAGCCCCATCCACTAGGGTCAGACCTGCCTTTTTTAGGGCCACATATTTCATCCATAGAGGTAGATACTCTTGCATTAAGACCTTGTTACTGTTAAATGCATTTGTGAAAATGAGATTAAGATAGTCGTCAAATTTAAGACTTTTTCCGCATTATTTTATCCCTGAAATATTCTAGTCATTGTCTTAAAGGTATTTTCCATCCGATTCTTTTTGAAACTAAATTGGTCATAATTCATAGCTTGTTTATTTCAAATACATTTTTCTACACTGCTTCGTCAGACCCTTTAAGTTAATTTTCTTGCTACTCATCCTTGAATATTTTTCGTACTTTTGTTATGCTCATCGGGTTAACTTTTATATGTATCTGCATAATCATTTCTGTGTTTTATTTTATTTCACCTTTTGCAAGCAGGATGGTTGACCACACGTGACAAATTTATTTTGCCAAGATTTCGTTATATCCTTTCAACTTTTGACTGAAAATAAATTCCTTAATGAAATATGCTCAATTGTTTTCTTATTCTTAATAACGTTGACTAGAGTACCTATTTCAATTATTCTTGGACTACAGTTTTCATGAAACATGTCATTTTTGGATCTCAGTGGATCTATTTTTGTTATATTTTTGACATAACGTACTGTTTTACTTTTGAAAAAGATATATAATTGTTAAGAATGATAATTATCAATAATATAATTAATAGTTTTTTTTAACCCATATTGACGTTTTCAAAATAAGGTTTACCCATCATTCCATACAATTTCACTATGAAATTCATTGACACCATCACGTACAAACATACAGTAAAAATTAAATTGCATTTTATAGTCTAGGTTTCATGCTTACGCACGTTCACCGACTTTACAGCTATTACCCCTGGTCATCGGGCTACTAGTATCTATCTGTCAATCTCCCTGGGGAGTCTTTTAACTCCGCTTAGTGCAGCCGACACTTTAAATTATACCATCCTCGCAGGTACCCATTTACACCTGGGTGAAGTGAAGCAATCGCAGGTAAATTTCTTGCTCAAGGAAATTAGCAGTGCCCCTGGTGGAGTTCGAACCCGGGACCTCTCGATCCCTAAGCGCGCGTCCTACCACTGGACTACTGCTCCTACAGTACTCAAAGTTTTCTACCCTCGTGTATATCGTTTTTAGGTGATTAATGTCGGTTACGATTGAAACAAAATTCATTTGGCAAAATGTTAAATTCCGAATGTGATTTTAGTTAAATCAAATCAAAATTTTAATAGCAAGTTTATAAACGAGAACGTTTTGTCGATATCAAATTTGATGAAATTACCGGAAGACACTTAAAACCCTTAGAAAAACGTAAGTAATCTCACTGTGTTTTTTTTTTTTTTAATAATTAAAAATTAACAATTACATGTATAATTGACAATTTAATCGTTGGCGGTTATATAAAAAAATTTTTTGTATAAAAATATATGAAAATTATGAATTTTATATCAAATGAACACATCAGTCACTTATTTGAGAGTATCGGATAAATGTGTGTGTGTGTGTGTGTGTGTATGTACGCGTGCGCGCGTGCGTGCGTGTGAGTTAGTGTGAAAGTTTTAGTTTCTCTCATGTGCAATGAATGACAATCGCTCATTATTATTATTATTATTATTGTTGTTGTTAATGTTGTTGTTGTTGTTGTTCTACAAATCTATACTGAATAACTGGTCATCATGTCTACGTCAAGAGTTTGGTTAATTTAATGGAGAATTGATCGATATTTATTTCGCTAAGGTTGCCAGAAGATTAGGTGTACACAGAAACTCAATAAATAAATACTTTCTAAAGTAGAATCCCAAGACCACAACATAATTGAGAATGTTTCGAGAGAGCTTCTACGACGTGCCCAAAGTAATGGATCCCTTCTGCAAACACTACAAACTCGAAAGAGAAATATGTTTTTTTTTCTATCGGGCGGCAAATTAAAAAAAAAACTCAAAGTGTAATAGCTCTAATTAATTATAATTACGTTTAGATGTAAATACTCGTTAAAACCTGAGCTCAGCATGTAACATTTTTCTGAACTGAAAATAAGAATCCATTGTTTCATTGCTTACTATTGATAACGTTAAAAGTCTGACACTTAACAAATCAATATTTCTATAGTTTCAATGATTCAGAAATATAGATGAACAGTAGTTAAACAACCATCCTAGTTTTTGATGTTCGAATTAATTAAAAACTGAACATGAGCAAACACACAAATAAATGATATATCTACAAATTAAGCTAGAAAACATTACGGTAGTAGATGTTTATATTCAATTCTTTCACTAGAAACATACCACAAGTGAACACCCCACACAATGATACACAATGGATAATATTTATCAAAGCTTATGAGCGTGTTTCTTGCTTGCTGATAGTTACGTTGGATATGACTTTTAAATCGACTTTATTGTATTGTCATTGGTAGAAGTATTATGTAATAGTTATAGTACACGAAACGAGGTAGTTACGAGGATATAACACTGGCTGGGGCGACATCAAGGGATGTTTCTGCTAAAAAATGGCGAGGCCGTTAGGCCGAGACAATTTTTGCAGAAACATCCCGAGATGTCGCCCAGCCAGTGTTATATCCTCGTAACTAACTCGTTTCATATACTATAACTGTTTTATCGCAATGGCATAACGTTCTCTTTTTTGTAATAGAAATAAATAAATAAACAAATAAATAAATAAATCGTTAGCTACATTACAGTTATTTATGATAAGGCAGGGTTTTTCATGTTGTTTTCGCTGCCACAAAAACAGATATACAAAAGACATCCAATGTTTGAGGCGGATTGTAAACTGTTACCAATATTAAAGGGCTTTTTTTAATGGAAATAATTCATTCAGCGGATGTACCTTTTGATTAAATGAGAGTAAATTTCATTTCATTAATTATCTTTGTTTATATTTTTCATTGTATTTATTTTATTTTATTGATTCCATTTTTTTTCTTTGCTACTGGGAATGTTCGTTTCCACTGCCCCATTGGAGTCTCTGTGGAAAAAAAACTCAACCGCTATATAACAGTCGAGTTTTTTCCTATATGAATAAATGAAAAAAACTGTACTGCTATATTTCAATATAGTTTTCAAATGCTCATTGAAGTGTACTGAGTATACTGGGTTAGTAGTTAGAATGAATATTTCTTTGTATTGCGTATTTAAATATGATAAAATTAAATTATTATTTGAAATAATTGTTCAATCAAAGCATCATATGAAACTATAACGCACCTTTTTCCTATATGTTAAATTCTCAATCCAAAATGAAAGTAAAAGGCACAGCAGATTTGTTTCCCTTTGCTTTTGTATGGAGTATTTTCATTGGTCCGAGGTTTTCATGTGACCAATGAAAATACTCCATTTGAAGACAATCTGCTGCACCATTTTACTTTCATTTTGGATTGAGAATTTGACATATCGGAAAAAAGGTGCGTTATAGTTTCATACAAGAAAAGCATTGATGCAAAACATCAAAGGGCGTCCAAGCAAGAAATGCAGCAAGTGACGATGAACTAGTAGACATATGATGACAAGATATTCTTATAATCTTTTCAATGGTTAATTGGTTTTTACCAGAATTGTATATCACTTATGAATGAACGGACGAAAAACATAGTTCATTATGAACTTTGATTGGCATGCTAGAGATTAGAATATTACTTGTTAATTATTCTTTATGATCGTGATTATTAATAGTAACGGATATACATGTATACAATCATTTATAATTCATATGTGTAACGCATGATCAACACCACACTTGTGAAATTGTCCCTTATTATGTTATCGCTATTAGCTCTTAAGGTATCTGTTCACACTAAGTCTTAGTAAAAATATGACACTGGTCATATTACCATGTTGATCATGTTGAGCATAATAGTTTTATTATACAATAATTGTAATATCTATTTTAATAATAAAAAAATACAGATTTTATGAATATTGTTTTCTTTTCTTTTGTTTTTATGTGCTTTTTTAATACTGAGTTTTTACGTTTACTACTCTTTTGTTATTAAAATTGTAAAATAAATTTTAAGAATTCAATTGTCATATCAAAACTGAAATAAAAGTCAGTAAATTATGGTTAATCTTTCAATATATAATATTGTTTATTCTTAAACCAATGGCATGTACATTTGTATTTTTCTTTATCATTTTTTAAACTATCAATTGAATAATTCATAAAATCTAATTTGTAACTTTGCATAATTCCTCGTCATCTTTACTAAACACTAAACATTAAATAAAATGTTTAAAAATTGATAATGTCATATTAATACCATAAAAATGTACCTTTTTTCTCAATCATTGTACATATTTATTGTTTTTATCTCATAAAGATAAAATGAAACATGCTATTGTTGTTGTTGTTGTTGTTGGGTTTTTTTTTAATTGTATGTTTATGTATAATAATAATCAATAATCTGAGTGTAACCAAACTAAGTGACAAATATTCATTTTGGAAAAAAAGCTTATTTATCTGTAAAATATTTGTTCTGTTCTGTAACGATATCAAACATCTACTCCAAAATCGGAACAGACCGGACAATAAACGTGTGATACTATTCGCTGGTCACTAGTAAATCCCGGTCAAAATAGACCGGGAGAGACCGGGAATTACCGATAGGATTAATCATTCTATTTACAGCTTTCGGATACATGTACAACAATAACATTACATAATAACCCACTGTGTACTATAAAATGATAAATAAAAAACCCCGAAGAGCGCGATTGATTGACGGAAAAGGTTATTTCATTTGAAAATGTTTGCATTGCGAAATTCTCCAGTTCGCTATTCATTGTACATATCGCGACATTTCATTCTTAATTAATAATCAAGCACCCTCATACCGATCGGAATGATCGGCTTTTATCATGACCGACTAAAAGGCTCGAGAAGTTGCTGTCGCCCTTTCACAAAATCTGATTTCATTCCATAAGGGGCGCCGCGCTTCGGCGCGGACGCCAATGATGCTTTGATTGAACAATTATTACAAATAATAATTTAATTTTATCATAATTATTTAAATACGCAATACAAAGAAATATTCATTCACTGTGAATTTAGTGTGTTTTACTCGTGAGAGTTATACCGAAACAGTGCAATCAGATCTCTTCCGAGTTTTATTTGTTGACAGTTTGGGCTTGAATATTACTTGCTTCGTATAATCAGGTGTGGGTGTTGTTTCCTTAAAAAGTATTTATTTATCTAAGATTTGACACCAGGATTGTAAAGATCGGTGAAAAATTGATCAATATATGCGCTGATAATTGAGATGCTTGTGATATTTCTATGCAAAATGAAATTAGAGTAAAATACCTTTATAATTTTTTAAAGTCATAAAATTTTTTTTTCATAAAATTTATTTTTGTCAATACTTATGATGTTTGGATGATGTTTAAGGGTTTTGGGTTGTAGAGGGGGAACGGGTGTATAGTGTAAGTCATGTCCACTCGACGTTCACCTGTGGCTTAGATCATTAGAAGCCTAAAACAATCGTACACGGAACTACATTGATCAATTTTTGAAAAAAAAAACTTAATTGAATTACAAGACAAAAACATAAACAAAACTTACAATTAGCCGTTTAAATCAGCCTTCCGCTCTTTCTCGGAAATGCCGTTCGCTCGTTTTACCATATACCACAATTTTGAAGTGGAGCCGTGAAATTAGATGATAAAGAATGGCATAACAATAAAATATATTCCTGTAACTATGTATTTTTCAAATGAATTTTTTTTTTGGAAATGTTTTTAAGCAAACTTTTACCAACCGTTTTATTTCCTTTTTTCATTCATTTCCATAGGGCATTTACAAGGTGTATAGCTATATGAAATGGTTTCTTTTTATAAAATCTAAAACGGCTAAATCATGTTGTTTCCAAACAAAGAGTTGTAACATAGAATAAGTCTGTTAGCTTTCTGAATTAAATATTTACGTGAACAGAATAAAAGCATTATGCTGCTATTTTAAGTATGGTTTTGATTCTGTACATGCACGAAATATACAAAAAATATTTCTTCCATAAAGATACCGGTATTTATGAATTATCCTTATTCAATATTCATAAAGAAATCATTTAATAAGTAAACTGCAAGCAGAAAGTATACACGTAAGTCGATCAAGTCGAATTTGTATATATTACAATGTATGGACATTGCCTTGAGTAACACGCTAAAAGAATATGAAAATGTGAGAATTACTATCATTTTAACTGTACCCTTTAAATTATTTGTATTATCCTTAGTTTGAATATTTTAAAATTTGGATAAGGAAGGTTTCAAATGTATGCCAGCGCACTCCCACGAACGCTGGATAATTTCAGTTCATTGTCTTTTAGCACTAGTACTACTGTCTATACGCAAGTATGTATGTGTGTTTAAGTTTGTTTATACTCGGCGCCGGAATAACCATATGTCCAAGATTATAGCATCCTGCCGGTCCACTACGGTAGTCACATCTGGGACGTCTTTTTCAAGCCGAATCTTCTGGTAGCCCAGTCTTCATTCGTTGTTGGTAAAGGAGACGACAATACTGTCAATGCATCAGCTTTCTGACCGACGATAACAAAACCGACCTTCGTAACGTTAGCGCCAACCCTCCAGAGTTAGTCACGACAGGTCAACCAATCACCTCTGGTACTTGAGATGACTTGACCTTGACCTGCCGTGTGCCTTCTCGGCGACGTGCACGCCTCTGGAGGGATTTGGAGAAGTAAATTCCGAGTTGGGTATCATTTTATATTTTCTCAATAAGGGAGACAATCACACAAGGCCGTCAAAACAAAATAATATAATAGTTTTTGTTCTTTCTGTATGAATATCACACGCTCATTGTACAAGTATAAAGTGAGTGTAAAATATGCGAGGAATGATATATAAAAGTTTCTTTGGAGATTTAAAATGTACACAAATCTTCATAGTGAAACAATTATTTCATATCGGAGTTATCATATATAATGATATGATACGAGACATCGTCATTTGTTATAAATTTATACAGCTATGTGTATTGCAAAAGCAAAAAAATGTTATACAGAAAGAAACATTTTAAACAGAATTAATCATTATTTAACTATTTTGATCTAATTCATAAGATATATTATTAGAGTAAAAAATGCATTTTATACAAAGTGATGCAAAATGTCAAAAAAGGTTAACATTTCTGATGACAATGCATTCGGTTCTGACGTAAGAAAAATGTATAAAAGCAATAAATGAAACCACTGAATGCTTAAAATACGATATCTGGATATGTGTTCCTAAAAATACAAAATATATCAGAAAAATACGTACCTAAAAATACATTGTCCGGTATTTAGGTACTCATTGACCGCTGTACAGTACCCTACTTTCGTTTCAAAATTCATATATTTGGCTAATACAGGTACTCTGAAAATTGCATGGAGGTAAATTATCACCACTTTGTGCTTCAAAATTAACCCTTCAAAGGCATTACTGGCGAACTGTCTGTGGTCCGTACTCGACAGCAAAAGCCGCTTTTTGTATTTTAACAGACGCATGGGCACCCTCACTAAGCATTGACTACATATACATATTGAACACATTTCTTTTGGTTTTGTGGATGTTAGGCTGGTAGGTGTTATAAAGATAGACAAGTGATCCAATGTTACAGCTTTTAACAATATCAATCCCCAGGGACATATCTGCACCATGAATAAAGAAAGCAGGATACGTAAAGCCCCATTTACATAGTCCCAGTTTGGCGTCCCGGTTTACCACGGTTTAGTCCACCGGGATCAACCGTGGTAAACCGGCGTAGGGCCGTATCGATTCCGTGAAGTACCAGGACAAACCGTGGTGAACCGGGTCAAACCGGGAGATCGCCACGATTGTATTAAAATGTTTAATGCAACCAGGACTCACAAGCACTCATCGGGAAGGAATCCCAGAACCGTGTTCTATCGGCTTGGCAACGGGAATCGCCGGGGAACCACCGTATCTATACCGCATCCATACCGTGACAAACCGTAGCAAACCGGGATGGGTGTTAATCAATATCCAGACGGCAAAGCCCCGGTGATGACACGATGTCACTACGGTAAAACAGGCAGAGCTACGTTAGAGTCAGGGTTCATTTTGTTTAATGAATGACCATGAGCATGGATTATTTGTTAAATGAGAGTAGAAAAAATCTTCAGCTGATGCATTTTCAGCTTCAGGTACTTCAACCTCTGTATGCGTTGTAGACACAGTTTTTTCCAACTTTTTTCCCCTTTCTTTTGGATGGCATCTCTGCTGTCTTTTTACAAAATAACTGATGTCAAGTTTTGCTCTCCATAAGTTGGTGAATAAGCCTATTTAATATTTGATCATTTATGTTCTGAATTGACATTGAATTTCTATGAACGTGCTTCATTTTCTTGATTTTTTTATGGCAACGTAGCGCATCGTTTAACAAGGTCTATTGAATTAGTTGAAGTGCAAATGTTTTAATTATAATCATTAATTATATACATTGTTGTACTTATATATGAAATATTGAGAACTATTGATGAAATAAAATGCGTATTTTCATTCCCCGTAATTTTACTGTAAAAAAAATTCACTGCAGTGAAACATATATTCCGTATTTTCACTGGTGTCATGCCTAATTTCATTCAATACACAACTTTTAAGGGTGATCTTTCCGGATGATTCGTGTACAAATGAATTAACTGGTAAAGGTAAATGGTACTGTACATCAAAACTTAAAATGACAACAAATTTCAATATTTATTTATATGGAATGCTTGCAGTAATGACATAAGTATAAATGAAAAATAAATAATTATTTCATAGTCATTTAAAACAGTAAACATACACAGAAAATAAAGTTAAATGCACATTTGTGTTTACCTTCAGAAAAATATTATAACTCTTAATGATATATTTATAGTAGAATATATCACCTGGTTACATATTTATTCATATATTCACTTACTATGAATATACGTGTAACGACCATTTTCTTCTTACTGAATATTCATGTGAAACAGGCAGTGAAAATAAATAATAACACAATCCAAACATTTATAAATGCGGTAGTTGTGATGATGTAATATGAAACAATAGAGCCGCTTATTTCTACGTGATTTATTACTCTGAATAAGAAAGTTCTTGGTTCCTTTTATGAAGAGACTGAAACGCAAATATTTTCAATAGAATATCAGTACAGTTCTTTCTGCATATTTATTTCAACTATCTTACATATCTGTAAACAAAGAGTTCATTTTGGATACAATCGGAGACGTACATAATAGTGTAACTTATGTTGAAATATGTTGAATACTGTGAAGCAAACAAAAAGAATGGCGATCGTTCGAAATCAGCTTTTTTCTGGCGAACATAAACATTTCCCGACGGACAAAACTGGAAACCCAGAAAGATATCAACATTAAATCTGGCAATCTTTTGTTATTAAGTTGTTTATATATATATTTCTGGGTTTCCACTTTTGTAGAATTAATTTACTACAATGACTAATGATGATAGGTCACATTAATTGGTGAATATGTACAGAAAATCTTAAAGCGATTCATTTAAAATTTTCATATTTTAACAGACCAATTTCACTACCACAGTGTAATAATGACGTATATGAATTTACACAAGACGTGAATCAAATAAATAGGATGTTGTATTGCTGATTAAAATGCTTAAAAATCACACTTAACTGAGAAATTGTACCACCATTCACCATCTTTCCTTCTTCACAAAAATAGAACAAAAAAAAAGAAATATTTTTGTGAAACCTCGTTAAGATAATAAGTTAACAATAATTCCACTAGTTTAATAAACTTGAATCATGTTAAACATCACCATTATCTCATAAAGCAATCTAAAGTCAAATCTTTATTTTCTTTATGTTTTTCAGTAACGACAGCCGCTATATCGTCGCGACCCATGTCACGTAACGCCATCGACAGTACGTTCACAGCGCCGTCCTTTTTGTCTTTCATCTGGCGTTTCCAGTAAAGTAGAATCTTGTACGTGACGTCAACCATTCCAAGACCGTTAGATATGGCATCAAACCCAAGTCCAGTAATAGTACTATCTGGCAGGTCTAAGTGGACTGCTAGTGTGAGACCTTCTGGTACCAGCCTTGATAAAGTCATCAAACTTTTGCCAGACAAAATTCGAGACTCTTTTTCCACTGAAATATAATAATTTGGATACATGGATTACATCATCTTGCTTTAATAGCTGGACTGTATTTCTCATGATACATTAACATCTGATTATAGTTCGAACCACTCAATCAATAACAATAAGGTAAACCTAATACACTATATAACATAATGAATAGAACAATACAAAATGTATGTTCCATTGGGTAGATTTAAAACAAAAAGTAAATAATAACAAAAATCAAATTAACTAGCAAAGGGAATACCAGCGGAATAAGCACTGTTTACATGATATCGTCTTCAGAAAATGTTACTACATGATTTGAAGTGTCATTTATTTATTTCAAGTGTCGAAACATGCTCTCTATATGGTAATAAAGATAAACGGTCCTCTTTGAAGATTTTATCTATCTGTTTTAGGAAATTGTGAATAATAAATCCCTATATCTACTTTCGTATGTTTCATTGTTTGGTTAAGATACGTAAAGAAGTAAAATTGAATATATTTGTCATTTTTATCACCCCCTTTCAGCTGAACGCTATTTACATATGTTTACAGTATTTAATAAAAAAAATATAATTATTTACGAAGCAAATATTTACTTGATCCCCGCCATTCTTATAATAATAAATTCTTACGATATGTTATTCTCATAACATAGGTTCTAAATAATAACTTAACATTTTGTCACATTCAATCGTATATATATATAAGAATGGAACAGAGACGTGTATGACATATAGCTCTGTGATGAATATTTATACTTTGACTGATGTCCCCCCTCCCCCAAAACAAAATGTGTGTTTTTTCTACATTATAAAAAATAAATTTTAACTATGCAGTTGTTTTTTTTTAGTTATATATGCTGTAGTTGCTGCTGCTGATAGTGGTGATAATTTTTAATCTCCTTTACTTGCATCATTAAAAATCAGGAAATATCAACGCTAAAAATAAATGTATATATTTGTATATTGTTCGAAGTACATGTACAAATAAAGGATAATGAATAAGTCCCCATTTATTATATGTGTTTAACAAACAAAACACTTATTGCATGGTTCAAAGTTTGTTTACATGTACATCCTAATGTAATTTTATATTGGTTTAAAACTATTTTCACCGAAAGCATAATTATTGTAATTAAAGACTGAACTCGTTGGTTTAAACATGCAAATGTTTTAGACATGAAAAATAAGTATTATATCGCATTGCCTTCAAACATAAGTAATAACAACATATCTTAATTAGAGAATAAAAACTTACAAATAATTGGTTTCCGGCTGGTTCTCATTAATCGTTCCATTACCGTTGATGGTAAAGGTTTGAATTTAGGGACTGAAGGTTCGTCCTTCTTTTCTTGTTCTTTGATATTTAAATCAAACTCTATCTTAGGTTTCTCCTTTTCAGGTTTGGGCTCTTCTGGTACAAACTCTGGTTTGAAATAAGCTCTAACATTTTCCTCCGGTATTTCAACTTTGAATTTTATAGTAGATGCAAACTTTGCTAACTGATCCGTAGAATCTACAGGAACAAAGCTTATATTGCCAATCAGTTCTTTCTCTTCATTTGTTTTTGGCTCGATCACAAAACGTCTATAACTTTCTGGTAAAAATTTGAAAAATTGCAATTCTTTATTGTCAAGATAATCACTTTCAAAGCTCACTTTAATGTCTTCAGTAACTTCTATACCCCACTTCATTCCGTCAAATATTTCAAACCCGTTGACTTCTGGTGCTTTTTGTTTATGACTTGGAGGAGGTGGTCGCCTTGAACTAAATGCTGGCTTCTTTTCCTCCTCTTTGTGAACCTGAGATTTGTCTATTAACTGATATCCCTTTTCTTTTCTTTCCGCGACTTTTTCTTCCTTTCTATTAATGGGGCAACATTCAAGAACGACAACCCATAATTTTTCTTGCAAGTTTATAAATACAAGTATTTCACCCATTTCTTTGCTTACGCGACCTTCTAGCACCGTTATAGATCTATGTAGGGCAGTTTTTCTGTTTGGTTTGGACAGAGCGACACAAAACCTGAAATTCACAGTAGATAATTTAAAGGGAAAGTTGAGAGTATTTCTACTATGTAAAACAGGCTAATTAATATTTGTTTAACTATCAAAGGCACGAGAACACTCGGACATTAGTTGTTTGCTTCTTTTTTGTTGTTATTTTGCCCTTTTTTTATTTTCCTTTTTTTGTTAGTAAATAAAGCAGTTTAGTGTCACTGAAATAAGAGAGATAAGATTTAAGAACTTCTTTAGAATGAACAAACCTTTAAAACAAACATTCAAACAACAACAACAACAAAAGAAACGGACATTAAAATTAAAACAAAATGTCTGAAACAATCTCTCAATAATAAATAATTAAAGATATTAGGCACATATTGCATAATCAACGGGAAGCGGTTGTCTAGTGGTTAATGTGCCTGCTTCTCAATCCAGATATCATTGGTTCGAGCCCTAATCTGGTCACAACCATGTCTCTCCATATGACACCAGTACTGGTTGGTTCCAGGAAACGGACTCGAAAGTTATTGATATTAATATAAGTTGCAAGAACTTGCTTCGAAATGAGCTTAAATAAATATGTTTTTAATAAAGAATCAGCTAACGTTGACAATGTTTTAACATCGAATGTCACCGTTGTCCGTGTGAATTTATATGCCCCTTCTACTACAACCCATCCACTGGCGCTCTTCTGAAGTACTGCTATATCATCTGTCTGCAAGAACAAATAAACAATAAGAGTTGTAAACGAATGTAAAGTAAATGTTACTCCATAAATTTAGCATGTAAAAAAAACGAGCAATGACTCAAAGAGCAAGTTAACATTTGACATCTGGAAAAAAACAACAGATTTCTTAAAGCTGCATGCCTCTAAAGAGCAATTGTTTTTTGCTTTTGTTTTTTGTTGTTTTTTGTTGTTGTTTTTTTTTTTTCAGGAAAATCAATTAATATTTTAGTCTACATTGGAATTATTTTGGTTTTATAATGTCAACATTCAATCTAAGGGGCTAATAATCTATTTGCAAAAAGATCTATAACTGAAACACGTTATGTACGTCCATGCTATAGTCATCAAAACAAAGATTTGCGTGTTTCTTTTCACCTTTTTTTCTTCACTTTCCTCAAAGCCAGCAGGAAGTGGTAATTTCACTGACACGGCTCTTTTGAATGTTATTTGGTGTTCTGGTAGTATATCGATAAACTCCGAGGTTTCCAGTAGCTCGTTTGTCTCGTGGGGAAAATTCTGTTTAGCCAACTGAACTTTCTCAGGTGAAATAGGGTTTATCTGAAATAAAACAATAATGAACATTTCATGACTTAACAATAAATTCATAAATAAGCTGAAGTATTTTTTTCTAAATTTCTATCGTCTAAAATCATTGGATTTACTGCCTTTATTTCGTTCATCTGATAAATTACATCAATAATGACATCAACACATACAAATGTCGTCATAGAAGTTTACGAAGACATGCAATAGAATTTGAGTCTTTCTTTGTTTTTGTTGTTGTTGTTTTTTTTTTTTTTTTTTTTTTTTTTTTTATATATATATATATAAAGACATGTTTACAAAATACCTGTATTGTACATTGAAAGTTCTTGTCTGTTGTCTTTTTCGGGAATCTAATGCTTATATATTTGCTAAGTCTCGAGTTGTACAGACATCCCTGAACAGTCACATCAAATATCTCCTTCTTCGGGGTAAAGGTCACAACAAACATGCCGAGTCGGTCGATCTCTAGCTCTACACATGGTGACTTCCCACCCTCCTGAAAATATACATCTACATGAAAAAACTCAGCAAAAGTGTGATTCAAATAGAGATTGGTTACTAGATTTAACTAGAAATCTATTTTCGTCCCAAAGAAAATAAATGTATATTTAGTAAACTAGTTATTTTACTAATAGTGGTGTCTGATTACTCTAAAAACGGACGTTTAATAATAATGTATATAATTCACTTATTGTTTACCTTTTCGTTATTAAAAGTTTAATCAACTTTATGAACAATGGACATTATTGTAACTCGCTACCCGATACTCTAAGTTCGTTCATTCACAAATACGGCATAAGGTTGTAGACACAAACAAAAAATGATTTTATGTATAGAAAATTAGTAATACTATATCAAGTATTAAAACATTTTTGACAAGGGCATTACCCAATTATTGCCGATACCAAATAATTTGTTAACCAGTTTATAATTTATAACAAACGCGGTGATATTGTAGATAATTTGTTTTGAGCATAATCAAGAAATCATTTGATTAATATACATGTACATCACAAAATAAACCGTTCAAGTGGTTTTCAAAGTTTATAAGCTTGTAAATAGCCGCGAGTTGAATTCTGACGAAATTTACAAACTGACATATTATAACATCAATACATACATTGTATATCTTTATGTAAAAGGATATGGAAGGCTTTCGTTTAAAATGTTGTAATATTCTCTGCATTATATTCAGGACTAATTTGGTTGTGCTGTGTAAAATAATGCAACATGAAGGCTAGTACATTACATAAATAACACACACACACACACACACACACACACCAAACGCACGCACGCACGCACATACACACAAAATGTCATCTACATTTAGAGTATATATACCTTTTTCAAAAAACCAACATCGACCCATTCGTTTTCATCCTTCCATTTCCCCTTGACATTAATTTCGGAATGTTCGGGGTCTATTGGGTAATATGGAATTTGGATAACTACGGCCTTTTTCAGAATACTGACTGACGATGAAAACAGAAAAATCTCGCTTGTTAAATGTTCGTGAACCGGAAGAACCGGAGTGTATTTCCATCGTTGTGTAGGTGGCGCTACTTCGCATGTGATGTTGTCCTTCTTGTTGAAGATGCTTTCAGGCACAATCAGTTTTGCGCCGAGAGGGAGTCCAAAGTTACCGCCCTTCTTTCCCGGCGAGTAACTTACTTTTAAACTGAAATTATAAGAAACATAATGTTTCCACATATGAATATCAGACTATAAACAATGTTCCGGGGCTTCGTAATTTCTATATTAGAACTCATGATAAGATTTTTAAGCTATAAAGAAAGTACATGTACTTATTTATCACCCTGTAAAGTGTTTGATGAAGGTGGTCAATTTGAGTGTTTTAAACGAAGCAGACGACAGATAAAGAGCAACAATTAAGAATTTCAAAATATTTATTTCGTGATTTAAGAACCAATCTACCTTAACTCTTCAACAATTATCAACAAAAATAGAAAATATACAACAGAAGTATCCCTTACCCCTCTTTATCAACTTTTTGCTGTAAAATATCCGTGTGTCTTAAACACTGAAACATGTCTCTGTCATGGTTTTTTAATTTGTAATTTCTTTAATTAAATGCTTATAGTAACATAAAGTACAGTACGTTGGGTAAATAACTTCACGGTTGTAGCACAAATACAAAACATGACACAATTAGTATACACTTACAACAAAAGAGCCTAGTGTAGAAATACTTTGACAAATTATAAAGGTATTTTATTAAAGTAATATATCTCATCCTACATCAAAATAGGCGATCAAATTATAAGTACGATGTCGCTATTTCAAATCCGAGTTGTTTGTTTGTTGTTTTTGTGTGTGTGTTTTTCTTAAACCGGTCATTTCTTAGAGACATAGCTGTGTCAATATTTCTAAAGCTAGTTTCATTAAGAAAACGTTTAAGTAAAAGAATAGACAACTTTTCTCCCTTACTCGAATCTGTGATTTGATTAAATATGCCGGGATTAAAATACATCAAAGGAACGGCATTTTGTTATCAAGATAACATCTAGAAGAGAAAACATAGTCACAAAATATCTTTCGATGAAAGAAAAGTACATTTACCTACACTTCTTGTAAAAATCTAAGAATCCAAAATATAAGCACGGACAGAGAGAAAGACAGGGGGGGGGGGGGGGGGGGCAAGATAGAAAGTGTAATCTAGATTGTTACAACAAAACTTGATGTGAAGTTTTCATTTAACTCACATTAGTGGCTTCAGGGGTATAAAAGTATTCTTAGCAAAATGTTGACTTGTAGTGGTTACAAGTTTCCTATACATGTACTTTATACGGAGGTCGTCATTAACCCATGTTTGACTGTGCTGACCGACCGTCATTAACCCATGTTTGACTGTGCTGACTGGCTGTCATAAACCCATGTTTGACTGCACAAACCGACTGTCATTAACCCATGTTTGACTGTAAAGACCGACTGTCATTAACCCATGTTTGACTGTACAGACCGACTGTCATTAACCCATGTTTGACTGTACAGACCGACTGTCATTAACCCATGTTTGACTGTACAGACCGACTGTCATTAACCCATGTTTGACTGTACAGACCGACTGTCATTAACCCATGTTTGACTGTACAGACCGACTGTCATTAACTCATGTTTGACGGTACAGACCGACTGTCATTTACCCATGTTTGAGTGTGCTGACCGGCTGTCATTAACCCATGTTTGACGGTACAGACCGACTGTCATTAACCCATGTTTGACTGTACTGACTGACCGTCATTAACCCATGTTTGACTGTACTGACTGACCGTCATTAACCCATGTTTGACGGTACAGACCGACTGTCATTAACCCATGTTTGACGGTACAGTTAACTGGTTTATCTGTATGACAATATAAATAAATATACGTACTGTGCGTCGTCCTCCAGGGTTGGTCTCTCTGTGTTCACGGACACGTTCCACGTGTTATCTTTCCTCATACTCCCTCCACTTGTCTCGCTCCTGTAATTATGTAGGATAACAAATGTATACATAAACTATATACCGGAAAACAAAAAACAACTAAAAATACATAAATATATAGGTACATAGTTATATAAGTAAAAACAGACTGGTAAACAAATATAAAAGTACACAAATCAATAGGGAAACAAATAGATAGGTAAAAATAAATATATAGGGGTAAAATATACAATCAATCTCATAGACTGGTGCACTGATAATAATAATGTCAGCAAATATACAGGTAATGTTAGAAAACGTTAATAAATTCCAAACAAACACAAATATTGGTAAACAAAAATATTGATAAATAAATATATATAAACAAATAAAAATGTTGGTAAACAATGAATTGTGTAAACAAATTAACATTCTTTTACAAGGACAATGGTAAACTAAATAAAGTCAAACGTTGATAAATTTTAAAGTCGACATACTTCAACACAAATTTCGGTTTACAGATAAGTAAGAAAACAAATTCAAAGATACAGTTCACACACTCAACTGTCATATGTGCGTGACAAAATATTTTGTTGCTTAACGCTGGGTTCTTGGTCTCTATTGATTTGCTACATGAGATAATTATATATAAAATATAAAGGGGCTCAAACTTTTGAGTCAAATATCAATACAACTAAAGCTAACAACTAGTGAAGAATTTATTCTATGAAATTGTAAGATTTTAACAAATGCACAGTAATATAAATTGTAGATAATTTCGAGCTAGTATATAACGTGAAGTATAGAAAAAAGAAATTACTTTGGTCCTATTTGTAGTTGTCAATGTTATATGATATTTGTATACAACATGTTTTATGTAATGTCTCAATTGAACAATTTATGTTCCTGCCAACGACAATAGTCTTCAATAGATTTTATAGACAAATTAATTATTGAAAAGTTTTGTAAAGGAAATATAAATAAACTGAATATAGCGGTCGACAGTGAATGTCAAGTAAAAATGTCAGGATTCAGGTAGTGTATCTTTGTTAAAATAGGTTTATTCAAAGTCGAGTTTCATAAATTATCTATCAAATTATACAATAAGAATGGATCAATTTTCAGCTGCGACAAAAGTGTGGTTATTAAATGTTTGAAGTTTACTTTGTCTATGCTAAAAACTTCCTCCATGTTGCAATAGTCAATTATCTATTACTAGACAGTAAGCCGATCTGTGTTGTTATTCAATAAAATCTTGATCATTCTTTATAAAATATGAATTTCACGATTGACTGCACTATTTCTTATCATGCCAGTAGAAATTAAATCTCTACAAAGAAAAGTTTTTAAGTACTTTGTTGATGAATAGTCGGAGGCATATGCAAAAAAAATCAGCAAACGTATAATCAATTTTAAGAATGTTTCAAGGATCACAAATGACAACAGATCAAAGACAGTATCAACCTGTTGACATTCCTTTACTTTGTTGGTATACATTAAACAAAGTATGTAAAATCAAAATATTGATAGCGGGAATAAAACAAATAGATGAAGAGTAAAAATTATGAATCTGAAATTTCTCTAAACAGTTATTAAAAAAATGTCAATGCAGATTTTTTTGGAAACATTCTACTTTTTCATTATTTATAGCTCTAAATTCTCCTTGTTTAGAATATTACCTATATAGAACTGGCTAAATATGTAGATATTGCCATGTTAAAAACTTTTCTATTCTAATAACAATACTTTATCACACACCATTTTTCTATACAGAACTCTTGCGTTTATTTCTTAAAATTATACAAGATTTACTCGTTTATCGCTAAATCCTAACAGTTGCTTACGATAGCGAACATAAAATATAGAACTGTATATATAATTTAAACAAGAACTGTTAAACATGTACTTATCTACGTCCATTAACTTATCCATATTTAACCAAATAATATTGAACTCTGTTTATCAATATCTATTTACGATATATGTTGTCATTAAGACATTAAAAATTCCAATGGTATAATTGTTTCTAAGGTGGCATGTGGTCTTGGCGACATTTTTCTATGATCCTCGAACTGTTCTACATATTTTATAAACTATAACAAGACCGTTAATGAAGCGGACGGCTACGTAACCCCTTAGGAATTATTCCAATTATACCAACGTCACCATTTCATTTAAAGTAACATGGACTTCATTGAAATAGATGCTGAGTAAAAAGAAATCAAAGAGATTATAATTCGATACGAATGGTATAGAATTCTAACATAAGCAATATAAGCCAATAGGTGTGTACTACAATGTATGATGATTTCGTTCAATATTTAATCAGTAACATTTCTCTGTCAGCATATCTAGCGTTACATAGCTCACTATAATTTTAGCAATGGTGAGCTGGTTACAAACCTCAATGTAGGTTTCTTGTATTATATATAGTCGTACTTGATAGTCTAGTTAAAATAAAACAATCCCTGGTGCGGAGTACAGACATGTCAAAGAAAATGAGTTTTTTATTATTATAAAACTTCGAATCAATTATTTGAAAAAAAGAAAACAAGAACTTCCAATGACAATGACTAAAGTCATACATGTATGTAAGAGCATTTGCTTACAATATAAATGTTACAAGGCTGATTGAAGCATTAGTATTTTGACCAAAAAAAAATGGATAAAAGGAAGACCTACAAATATTAAGCTAAACTAAAAGAAACAGAAATTTAAAACAAATTACCTTTTACCAACATTTTTCTTGTTAACTCCTTTAATATTTTTCAGATTTTTCATTTCAAGTATGCTTACGTTGATAATCACAAATTAATAATGAACTGTCAAAAGTTCCTTTTTTATTTTTCAACTATTGACATTGACCGTTTAATACAGAACGGTTAATTTGCTAATCCTAATCTCTAACTAAAACATTCCTTATGAAATAATAAACTCTCCATTGTTTATCAATCAATATATAACACGTAACCATGTGTATTTTTTAATCTTCCAATGCTACACAGACTCATTGACCGATGAAAATCACTTCCGAAAACTATTTAATAAACCATTGACTGAGCTAAGCAAAACGACTTTAAGCATTTAACGAATCAGATATGTTCAGAGCGCTGTTACGAATACGAGGTAGAATGTTTAAGTCAGAAAGAAAACACGTTGAAAAGGATATCAAATTCAACTTCATGGTTCCATGACAATGTATAATTGGTCCGAAATGATTAAATACTATACCGCTGTATAGAGACACCATAATTTATTGAAAACACATAAACTAAGTTACCCCCATTTATAAAGAATCGATAGGCAGAGAAGCTCGCATTTCACATATCAAATGATCAACAGTTCCTATTCAAGGTTTGAAAACTATTAATATAATTTGTTTAAAATTGGTAGGTATTAACTTACTCTTTTTAACTTTCAAACTGTAAGGATATAATTTTATTATGATCTTTGTTCAATCAATTTTGCCATGTCCCTTTCCTTTCTAGTAAGAATTGTCTAATGGATCAATTTTCATAAAGCAAATATAAACTGCGAAAAAAGTCAATAACAGGCGTTTGTCATAATAAAAAATTACAATGTACCACCATCGATAAAATGATTTAAGATTTGGGGTCAGAAACAGGGCAAAAGTTCGAGCACGTTTCAAATTTGTAACTGCTAATTTGTTAAAAACACAGGCTCTCTTGCAACACATATCACATTGAAATACAGATGATTTATCAAACCAGATGACCATACAATACACCGAAGCTGGCTTACAATATAGATTGCATTGAAATACAAATGATTTAACGGTACAGATGACCATATAATACACTGAGGATGTCTTACAATACAGATTACATTGAAACACAGTGCAAATGACCATATAATAAGGACTGTGAATCTTTGAAATGCAGATGATTCCACAATGCAGAAGACCATACAATAAGGACTGTGAATCTTAGAAATGCAGATGATTCAACAGTGCAGAAGACCATACAAAAAGGACTGTGAATCTTTGAAAAAGCAGATGATTCCACAATGCAGATGACCATACAATAAGGACTGTGAATCTTTGAAATGCAGATTATTCAATAGTGCAGAAGACCATATAATAAGGACTGTGAATCTTTGAAATGCAGATTATTCAATAGTGCAGAAGACCATATAATAAGGACTGTGAATCTTTGAAAAAGCAGATGATTCAATAATGCAGATGGCCATACAATAAGGACTGTGGAACTTTGAAATGCAGATTATTCAACAGTGCAGAAGACCATACAATATAGGCTGTGTGACAATATTTGTAAGGAGCTTTGAATTAAAATACATATGAATTAACAGTAAAGCTGTCTATACAAAATAGGCTGTCTTACAAAGATATGAAACTTTGAATTACAGATGATTTTACAATATAACTAAGAACTTATAGTCCAGGAAGATTTTACAGTGCAAATGATCATAACATAAAGACTGCCTTTTCTTTTACTGTAGTGAGGGAACTACTTAACCATTTTTAGAATCAAGCGCGGATGAATACTGTTTATGTTATGTTATAAATCAAAGTTATCAATTAATTTGATAAGTGTTTTAAAAATTTCTACTTTGTTGGGAGCGTTTTAGCAGGTGTCATTAAACACCGGTCTTTATTTATACAAGATCAAATATTATAGCTTTAACAACTGAAAAGTTCAAACCTATATATTACGTTATGTAAAGCACTTTCAATAAAAATAAAGTTGAACTTGTTGCAACTTTTATTACATCGACAATATTTGGATATCTCGTGTTTATAGAAAATAATTCTAAAATAGGGAAGTAATCACTATTTCGTACATAACAACTGTATACAAACCATCAGAGTAACTATTTATGTCCGCAGTTTCTAAACATTGGTTAACAAAATACAGGAATAATTGAAGCCTAAAGTAAACATTGATATTCAACATCACACATTATAAGTGCATTATGTAATATAAAAACGATCTGTTTCAATCGTATACATTTATTCTACGTCAATTTATATGCCATTATTAGCTGCAATTTAAACCATATGTAAATAAATGAGAGTGAAACAAAGTGTTTTTTAGTAATTGTACAGCAAATTTCTAATTGGCCAATATAATGAAAGAAACTTTAGATTGTATTTCCATGTACGTTATCAGATGACAATTAGCGATCGGAACCTCATTTCGGCCATACACAACAGTCTAATAAACTGCTTTAAGACAATTAGCGATCGGAACCTCAGTCCGGCCATACACAACAGTCTGATAAACTGCTTTAAGACAATTAAATTAGCGATCGGAACCTCAGTCCGGCCATACACAACAGTCTGATAAACTACTTTAAGACATTTAGCGATCGGAACCTCAGTCCGGCCATACACAACAGTCTGATAAACTACTTTAAGACAATTAGCGATCGGAACCTCAGTCCGGCCATACACAACAGTCTGATAAACTGCTTTAAGACAATTAGCGATCGGAACCTCAGTCCGGCCATACACAACAGTCTGATAAACTGCTTTAAGACATTTAGCGATCGGAACCTCAGTCCGGCCATACACAACAGTCTAATAAACTGCTTTAAGACAATTAGCGATCGGAACCTCAGTCCGGCCATACACAACAGTCTGATAAACTGCTTTAAGACAATTAGCGATCGGAACCTCAGTCCGGCCATACACAACAGTCTGATAAACTACTTTAAGACATTTAGCGATCGGAACCTCAGTCCGGCCATACACAACAGTCTGATAAACTGCTTTGAGACAATTAGCGATCGGAACCTCAATCCGGCCATACACAACAGTCTGATAAACTGCTTTGAGACAATTAGCGATCGGAACCTCAGTCCAGCCATACACAACAGTCTGATAAACTGCTTTAAGACAATTAGCGATCGGAACCTCAGTCCGGCCATACACAACAGTCTGATAAACTGCTTTGAGACAATTAGCGATCGGAACCTCAGTCCGGCCATACACAACAGTCTGATAAACTGCTTTGAGACAATTAGCGATCGGAACCTCAGTCCAGCCATACACAACAGTCTGATAAACTGCTTTGAGACAATTAGCGATCGGAACCTCAGTCCGGCCATACACAACAGTCTGATAAACTACTTTAAGACAATTAGCGATCGGAACCTCAGTCCGGCCATACACAACAGTCTGATAAACTACTTTAAGACAATTAGCGATCGGAACCTCAGTCCGGCCATACACAACAGTCTGATAAACTACTTTAAGACAATTAGCGATCGGAACCTCAGTCCGGCCATACACAACAGTCTGATAAACTGCTTTAAGGCAATTAGTGTGCGCGTTTATCGCAATCGCAACCTCGGCCCGGCCATACGAACTGCTTTAAGGATTCTCTTTTAGCAGTAAAATGATTTACATATCAAGCGCATAAGAATTTGAACAGACAATTCAAATATCTTTATTTTCTTACATTTTTTTTCTCTCAAAAACACAGTTTAGTTTATGTTGGTGACAAGTGATGTGAAAATGTTATTTTTAGATTCTAACGTAGGATGCCCTGATTATGCGACGGTCCAGTTTCACGGACCTATTGAATAAATGCTGCGATTTTGAAAAAGCAATGTTTCAAAGTGTTTAATATATAAAGTTAATACATTATGTTGCTGTGAAGAAAATGGTCAAATATACTTTATTTCTTACAGCATATCATTTTTTTTCTGAAAATCCCTCTTTTGGGCACTTTTTTTTTCCTTAAAACGGGTATTGTATTATAATTTTAAATGTTTCTGATTCAATTTTCTCATGTATGCTATGCTTACGGCTGCATTCTAAAACACTGTTTTAAATGAAAATTTTAAAAAAAAATGTTGTTTTTTTTTAAACAATTCGACTGATGTAAATATGTTTAAAGTAAAGATATATTTTGTATAAAATGTATAGATTTTTGTGGGGGATTCTGCATAGAATATTATTAAGTTAATTCCAATAAAGATCACTGTAAACATCTTAGGATAAAAAATTATTTTAATTTAGACCCAAAAATCTATCGTTGAATTCTATGTCAAGAGTCTGCTGTGTTTGCTTATTACGATTTAACCTACCCTGGATAATGTCCAATTTTGATCATTATTGTACTGCCTTTAAAAATAATAATAATAATAATAATAATAATAATAATAATCATTAAAATAGAGAAGGACATAATAGAGTTCAAAACACACTTATCTATGCTACCACAAATATCAATGTGTCTTTCTTTTTATCTTTTTCTAAACTATAAAATTAAAGATAAAGATAATAATGTAAAGCATATAAAGTATATGATAAAGACAAAAAAGCATGCTGACCAATAAAGGTATGTGAAAAAATAATGAATATGACAGAAAAAATGATAAATGAATAGAATAATAAAATGGTAATAAAGATATAAAGAAAACAAAGCATCCAGTACATCGGCGATAACATTAAAATGGCGTTATAACTGTAAATAATTCTAGAAATAATTCAAAACCCCTTTTCCACTGAGAAGTTGGTATGAAAAAAATATAATAGAATGAAATGTTTTGGAACTTCTGTACAAAGAAGTGATCTATACACATCGCATGTTTAAAAATTCTTAAACCCCTTTCATTCTCTGTTCACAAACAAATGCACTTATAAGTCCAAATGCCGGCAATTGTTTACTTGATTCTGCTTACAAAGTGTTCATTGCGTTTGCTATTTGGAAATGGATTTAGATACATGTATAATTTTTACTGATCATAACGCTCAATTCTTGAACATTACTTCGTGTATTCTTGTGTTATCGACTTAAAAACACACACCAACATCATATCTCACAGGTACAGTCCAGTCATACAGGTTACAATCATGAGAAAAAAGAAAAGTTGAATTGACAGGTCAATATAGTATAGGTGATATCATTTCTCAAATTTACCCTTCCCAGAATGAATTAGATCTTTTGTTTATGAGTAACTTCCCAAAATAATAAGGTTAAATATAGAAAATTGAAAACAAAGGGGAAAAAATAAAAATAAAATAGAGAAACTAAAAAGAAAACGAAATTAAAGCTACATGTGCGAAAAGCGACTTACTCGTTGTCCGAATCGACACCATATCCGGTTATATTTACAGTTATCTTCATTCTAAAGGAAGTATAAGTAAGATTTACAATATAAATATCAGTACCTTTATGTCGCATTATAGAATCTGCTTAAAATGCCCATTTGTGAATAATGGAAATACACTTATGGTATTGTTGTTGTCGTAGTCCTCCATACTGACATTATAAAATAATATACGAGTACTTATACTAAATGTTTTTTTGTTGTTTTTTTTTCATAAAAAATTATACAAACTCTATTGAAGAACTCTTAAAACAAATATGCTACGCAATGCAAAATAGAAAGTTTTGAATATACATTATCATTATTTGAAAGTACATCGGGCTTTTGTTTCCCTTCCTTTTTGTAAGACATAATTATTACAATGCGATAAAGAAACATGTTTTGTCTGTATTAACAATCCCTTTAAAGCAATCTAAATATTTACAAACTCTTGTGTTTCATATGTTACATTGCAGTAAGTGTGTTTGTATGCACGCTTTGCGTGAGGCATTCGGGATAATTACTTGCGGATCAAATTCATTCTTTTCCTTAATCCTCTTTGTCAACCAGCATTGATAAATGGACGTTGAATGAAGTGTTTCCATACTTGAGTATAGAAATATTCAAGTAGCTTAGCTGCAACGTGACAATGGTTGCAGGATTTTCTCAATTAGAATTAGACGGTGCTAAGGTACTTATTTTTCCTAAAAAAATGGGCTTTAGAATAATTGTATCTGAACTGTCCTCAGAAAATAAAATTGAGTTCACAATGGACAAGTGCCAAATTTATTTGCCGTTTCTATCCTATGTTCAATAATCGTTCACGATATTTGTATATATGATACATATCGAAACGTTTATTTATACATATAAGTTGCATGTCTTTTCCGCAGTTAAAGAAATTGAACCAGATTCAACGTTGTGGGAATGATAAATAACAATTAACTACTGTCTATATTAAAAAAAACATAAGTAAGCCAAATCAGTTCCATACATTAAAGCAGTATGTCCACTTACTCTGATTTGCTTAAAATAACATGTATATAAATCTTAAATAAATTATGACACTGATATGTACCTGAATCTTGGAGATCTATATCACAATAATATTTATAACGAGCGATGTTTTGTTTGCGTGACATAATTGTTTAAGAAATTCAGTCGAATCATCGTTATGTTTCATACTTTTGTAATACATCTATCTGCTAACTGGTGTGATCTCTGAAATTCACACATATTTAAATTTCACACGCCACCGTAACACAACCTTTTGAATCAGTTCCCGATGTTTACGTCCCACACCGCGTTCATTCTTTTCTTTTCAATATCATATTCATGTTTTGCATTTTGGCTATTAAATCGTCGAAGATATTTCTTTAAGATTGGTACACGTATGTGTTCTTTTATTTATCTATCTATTTATTTATGTACGTGATTTTTGCGGAAATAACAGACCTATTTGAGTGTTTAAAAAAGAAAACAATAACTGAGATGTTGTGACCGAGTACTTTGACCTGTTTATTGTTATTTTTTCTATATGTTCCCTGAGCATTAGGACTTATATATGAACCTAATCTTTGATGAGTCTTCAAAAGTCTATTGATTGTACTTAAACATGTTCTTGGTAGTTCAATATTAACGCCGCAGTTCTTATCGTGGGTAAATTAACCCAAAGATGTATGCAAATACACAAAGACGCCGCCATTTTACAGCCATTAGATTAGTGTCATTATTTCTATCCGTTATGTTCCAAAAACATTATTACTTTATGATATAATAAATGTTTAAAGTTATAAGTGTCAAATGATTAATACAGACACAAAACAAAATGTTTGACTTCACGTCTAGAGTAAATAAAATATGTAGCGAAATGCTACTTCCATGTTTGATGTTTCTAATTTAGTATTACTGTCTTTGAAAGGAACTGGCAAACGTAGCTAACCAAATATTTACTTGATAAGCCAACGTAGATTAATGTAAATGTAACTTCAAAACGGCAAACAAGATTATACAATATTTTGTACTTTTTGGGGGTAAAAAAGTCACATACATACTTATATTAAAGTACATGACGATCAAGATAATTTTGTAATGATTTATTACAATATTTCCCAACCACTGTCATTTCTTTTTTTATGTCTGTAAAAAAAACAACTGAAACAATCCCAGTAATCATAAAGAATTATAACAAAATAAATAAATATATATATATAAATAAAATCTCTAACTTGCCGCATATAAGCAAAAACGCTAATTTAAATTTAAATTTAAAACTTTAGTTTTTGTAAGTTGAAATTCTGATATCATTAAACGAATCAATATAGATATATTAATATATTAATTTTTTACCTTTCTATTTCAAGGGTTTGTCAGAAAAAATCCACAAAATGATTAATATGTTTATATATCTCAGAATACAGTTTTCTAACTCATTAATAATCCTCGTTAGTCAGAATAGGATCAAACCTACACTGAACATGTTTACAAATATTTATTATTATATATTTTATATCTATATAGATACTTTATGATTAGTTTACTCGTATACAGTACACACGTGCCGTTGACGTCAACAACGACAAATTCGGTTCAGATGAAATCCGACAACTGTAGGCAGAATTCCCTTCCAAAATTACAAAAGAATATGACAACGTCACCATAAATGACCAAACATAATATTGCTGCTCCTTCTAGTATCATATTTAGGGATAGAAATAGTTGACACACCCGCGATTGATATATATACAGTAAGGTCTCAAGTATTTACATATTTGATAAAGAACTAGGAAAGATATCAAATGGTTCGCCAACAATTGCTAAATCGGGAAAATTGCGGCAATAAAACGGTACCTTGTATAAGTTAAGGAATTATCTTTCAGTTAATCTTTAAACAAAGGCGAAACCAAAGGTCGTGAACTCTGACAGGGGAATCACCAATAAAATCAATACTGAGATAGGTATTTCTATTATAAATTTTTCACAAAAATGTGACTTATGAATGATTTATCATTCAAAGCTTCAATTTTAAACAACATATACATTTCAAAAGCGATAAGATTAATGATATTCTAAATCAGATAATAAAAAAACTTATAGTGATATTGAGATATTTGAACTCAAAATGACTCCATGAAATTAACGTTCATTTGAAATATGCAAGATATATATGACTTTAAGGAAAAAACCAAGGGGGCTGCCAGGCATCTGTTTCGTAATATCGTATTTAATCTTAAAAACAGTTTGTTACAGCAAATCTTACCTCGAGATTTTAAGTCTTAAACCCATCATATAACTTATCCGATGCTCAAAACTGTTGTCATTTTTGTCTTTAAATAAATATTAATTTGATGCCCTGTTTTATAGGTAGCTCATAAACAAGAAATCCTTTGCTAGCAGTTATGGCATAGTCTGGTCTAAAGATATTAAGTAAGCAAAACATTTCAATTAAGGTGCTGTACAGTAAGAATTGTCGTTGTATAAACGAAGTCGATATTGGTTGCTATGTACTTAATTCATATTTTTCTTCCGTCAAAGCCATTAAAGGTTTTATAGGAATTATTGAATTCCATATTTATCTGTCTTCAATTCAGTGCATGATGGGTTACTTTATGTTATAACTTATTAAGCAGAGAATACAGGGGTATCCCAGTGTGACGGGAGGCAAGCCTGAAGGAATTCATTCAGTTCAAATCGATCTGTCGTGAATTTTCTTTTTATATTTAGTTTATCAGTATGCGCTGGAGAAAAAAAGCCATACATAGTTCACTATTAGATGGTATCATTTGTTTGTGGTTTTCATTGAGATATCATGTTACGTTCATTAAGAATTTATTTATATCACTACTTTTCTTTCAGAAATATTAACTTTACCACATTGTTTTGATACGTAAAGGATCTTAAATGAGTTTTAATTTCAAATAGATATACCGTGATATAAAACTAACAGAACAGTCCACCCCACATAGGATCATTTTAAAGATGTAGGAAATTTGACTGTATTAATTGCACAATCGCACGTAGGTTCTTCTTTTACAAGGCTTAGTGGGCAAAATAACAAAGTAAAACTTGGTATAACAAAAGCTGACGAAGAAATTATTTATTTTTTATTGCATTGAAGAGACAATATTGCCTAAACAATACATATTTCAAATTTGTATTTTAATATCGACAACAGCTCAACCATTTGTGTGAAGGTTTAACCTCACTTATTGACGGAACACTTTAGTTTATTAGAAAATGAGCGATATATTATCACAAGAGCTTAAGTGCCAATTACACGACTTTGCCTAAGACTTGCTTGTCAGTGTTATGATATGGGCTGAGTATAATTTATAACTTATACACGACAACACTGGAATGTCAAAATCTTAATAGCATTTACAATAATAACTTGTGAATTTACGGTGCACAATCTCGTCTGTCCGATGAAGTATTTACGATTAGAATAAAATGGCATAATTTGGGGTTAAACCGGTCACAATTGAAAAAAAAAATTTGAACATGTTTGAAAGGATACACCTATCACATGTCTTGTTACAAAGGGTACACCTGTCACATGTCTTGTTACAAAGGATACACCTGTCACGTGTCTTGTTACAAAGGATACACCTGTCACATGTCTTGTTACAAAGGATACACCTGTCACATGTCTTGTTACAAAGGGTACACCTGTCACGTGTCTTGTTACAAGGGTACACCTGTCACATGTCTTGTTACAAAGGATTCACCTGTCACATGTCTTGTTACAAAGGGTACACCTGTCACATGTCTTGTTACAAAGGATACACCTGTCACGTGTCTTGTTACAAAGGATACACCTGTCACATGTCTTGTTACAAAGGGTACACCTGTCACATGTCTTGTTACAAAGGATACACCTGTCACGTGTCTTGTTACAAAGGGTACACCTGTCACATGTCTTGTTACAAAGGGTACACCTGTCACATGTCTTGTTACAAAGGATACACCTGTCACATGTCTTGTTACAAAGGGTACACCTGTCACATGTCTTGTTACAAAGGGTACACCTGTCACGTGTCTTGTTACAAAGGATACACCTGTCACATGTCTTGTTACAAAGGGTACACCTGTCACATGTCTTGTTACAAAGGATACACCTGTCACGTGTCTTGTTACAAAGGATACACCTGTCACATGTCTTGTTACAAAGGGTACACTTGTCACGTGTCTTGTTACAAAGGGTACACCTGTCACATGTCTTGTTACAAAGGATACACCTGTCACGTGTCTTGTTACAAAGGATACACCTGTCACATGTCTTGTTACAAAGGATACACCTGTCACATGTCTTGTTACAAAGGATACACCTGTCACATGTCTTGTTACAAAGGATACACCTGTCACATGTCTTGTTACAAAGGGTACACCTGTCACATGTCTTGTTACAAAGGGTACACCTGTCACGTGTCTTGTTACAAAGGGTACACCTGTCACGTGTCTTGTTACAAAGGATACACCTGTCACGTGTCTTGTTACAAAGGATACACCTGTCACATGTCTTGTTACAAAGGGTACACCTGTCACGTGTCTTGTTACAAAGGATACACCTGTCAAATGTCTTGTTACAAAGGATACACCTGTCACATGTCTTGTTACAAGGATACACCTGTCATATGTCTTGTTACAAAGGATACACCTGTCACATGCCTTGTTACAAGGGTACACCTGTCACAAGTCTTGTTACAAAGGATACACCTGTCACATGTCTTGTTACAAAGGGTACACCTGTCACATGACTTTAAGGAATACACATGTTGTGTGTTTTGTTAGAAAGGATACCCCTGTCATTTGTCTTGTTACAAAAATACATATGTCGTTTGCCTTGTTACAAAGGAATACACCTACATTAATTTTTTAGTACTTTTTTTATTGTTTATGACTTGATTTATGTTATCAATAGAACATATATTTATTTAGACACTCAGTTCAGTGGATTAGAAATGATAGATTACCACCTTTGATCATCACTATAACATTTTAGGTCGACATACTAAGTAACATGGACATATTTTATCATGAACGTTTATTTATAGAGATTACTATATGCCAAGCTACCAATTTATTGATGAAATATTCCTAAAGGACATGGGTTTTGAAACACTCCTGACCTGGCTCCCTGGTCTAACGATATGGTTACATATATAGCATTTCGTAGGGATTATTATTACGTTCCATGTTGAATTCTTTGATATATTGTATTTAATGTTCTTAAAACATAAAAATAATACGGTAGTCTGCAAATGTTTTATAGACTTGCTCAATCGCCATATCTTTAAACATTGATTGTTAATCACAACTAAGATTTTATCAAATACTTTTTGCCTCATTATTTACGAGCGGTTATTTATATGTTGTATACAATGTCATGGCGATCTTAAGCTGATTTTGATGTTGATAAATCGTGTATCAAATGACCTGTTAAACAAACGACGACTTTTAATCTATCAAATATATGCAAAGTTTATGCTTGTTTACATTTTAAACTCGAATGATTTAAATTCATGAGTGACTGAAACATGTTTGAACACACTCGGTGATATTTTGATTGAATGTTTAAGAACATGATAACATATAATCTATTGTTTCCTGTAATAAAGGAACTTCGTTTTTATATATATTATATACTGTGTATATATATATTCCTCTTTTTCATAAAAAGGGTGATATTCTTTACATAGGCCGCAATATACTGTCTTTTTACATGTAGTAGATTTTATTTTGTATATTAACTATATTTCGCTATTCTTTGAAATTTAACTATAACACAGAGTCAACAATGGTCACGGTAATTGTGTAAAAGATGAATGAAAAATATTAATACCCCCCACCCCCCCCCCCCAAAAAAAAAAAAACCAAAAAACAAAAAAAAAAAAAAACATGAAAATGTAGCAATAAAAATGGTTGGCCTTTTCTTTAATTCATAAAAACTTAATCGTAAGTTCCTTTATGTCGGTGGAAAAATTTTGATTCGTGTGCTAAGTTGGATCGATTCGCATTAGCATAGCGTTAATCTTATATCAGAGAAAAGATTACTATTTTGATATATATGTTCTAACTTGTCATAGTAAAAATGGACAGTTTTAATTAAACGTATCAATAGAGTTCATCTCATGTAATCGGATCACAAAAGTTTTATATCTTGCACTAGGCGTGTTTTCACGACTAAATTTTAGTAACTGGTGTAGCTGTGATAAACCATCTATCTAGGAAATCTGTCTGTGATGCACATTAGTATTACTATCATGTTGGTAAAACCTGTCAACATTAATAATATACTACAAATGTCTCTAGTTTTATATAGATATCTGATATTATACATCAGATTTAGCTCAAGTAATGACATGTTTAAATGGTGTTACATTATACACTGTAGTACAGGAAATACAGTATATCAGAAACTCCACAACAGGAGCTACAGAATGTACTGTATAAGTACATGTATTTACAGAATGTACTGTATAGGTACATGTATATACAGAATGTACTGTATAAGTACATGTATATACAGAATGCACTGTATAGGTACATGTATTTACAGAATGTACTGTATAAGTACATGTATATACAGAATGTACTGTATAGGTACATGTATATACAGAATGTACTGTATAGGTACATGTATATACAGAATGCACTGTATAGGTACATGTATATACAGAATGCACTGTATAGGTACATGTATATACAGAATGCACTGTATAGGTACATGTATATACAGAATGCACTGTATAGGTACGTGTATATACAGAATGCACTGTATGGGTACATGTATATACAGAATGCACTGTATAGGTACATGTATATACAGAATGCACTGTAATAGGTATATGTATATACAGAATGTACTGTATAGGTACATGTATATACAGAATGCACTGTATAGGTACATGTATATACAGAATGCACTGTATAGGTACATGTATATACAGAATGCACTGTATAGGTACATGTATATACAGAATGCACTGTATAGGTACGTGTATATACAGAATGCACTGTATAGGTACATGTATATACAGAATGCACTGTATACGTACATGTATATACAGAATGTACTGTATAGGTACATGTATATACAGAATACACTGTATAGGTAAATGTATATACAGAATGCACTGTATAGGTACATGTATATACAGAATGCACTGTATAGGTACATGTATATACAGAATGCACTGTATAGGTACATGTATATACAGAATGCACTGTATAGGTACATGTAAATGCACTGTATAGGTACGTGTATATACAGAATGCACTGTATAGGTACATGTATATACAGAATGCACTGTATAGGTACATGTATATACAGAATGCACTGTATAGGTACATGTATTTACAGAATGCACTGTATATAAGTACATGTATTTACAGAATGCACTGTATATAAGTACATGTATTTACAGAATGTACTGTATAGGTACATGTATTTACAGAATGTACTGTATAGGTACATGTATTTACAGAATGTACTGTATAGGTACATGTATTTACAGAATGTACTGTATAGGTACATGTATATACAGAATGTACTGTATAGGTACATGTATTTACAGAATGTACTGTATAGGTACATGTATTTACAGAATGTACTGTATAGGTACATGTATTTACAGAATGTACTGTATAGGTACATGTATTTACAGAATGTACTGTATAAGTACATGTATTTACAGAATGCACTGTATAGGTACATGTATATACAGAATGCACTGTATAGGTACATGTATTTACAGAATGTACTGTATAAGTACATGTATTTACAGAATGTACTGTATAGGTACGTGTATATAAAGAATGTACTGTATAGGTACATGTATATACAGAATGCACTGTATAGGTACATGTATATACAGAATGCACTGTATAGGTACATGTATTTACAGAATGTACTGTATAGGTACATGTATTTACAGAATGCACTGTATATAAGTACATGTATATACAGAATGCACTGTATAGGTATATGTATATACAGAAATAATGCACTGTATAGGTACGTGTATATACAGAATACACTGTATAGGTACATGTATTTACAGAATGCACTGTATAGGTACATGTATTTACAGAATGCACTGTATATAAGTACATGTATATACAGAATGCACTGTATAGGTACGTGTATGTACAGAATGCACTGTATAGGTACGTGTATATACAGAATGCACTGTATAGGTACATGTATATACAGAATGCACTGTATGGGTACATGTATATAAAGAATGCACTGTATAGGTACATGTATATACAGAATGCACTGTATATAAAGAATGCACTGTATAGGTACATGTATATACAGAATGCACTGTATAGGTAGGTACATGTATGTACAGAATGCACTGTATAGGTACGTGTATATACAGAATGCACTGTATAGGTACATGTATATACAGAATGCACTGTATGGGTACATGTATATAAAAGAATGCACTGTATAGGTACATGTATATACAGAATGCACTGTATATACAGAATGCACTGTATAGGTACATGTATATACAGAATGCACTGTATAGGTACGTGTATATACAGAATGCACTGTATAGGTACATGTATATACAGAATGCACTGTATAGGTACGTGTATATACAGAATGCACTGTATAGGTACGTGTATATAAAGAATACACTGTATAGGTACATGTATATAAAAAATGTACTGTATAGGTACATGTATATACAGAATGCACTGTATAGATACTGATACAGTGTATATAAAGAATGCACTGTATAGGTACATGTATATACAGAATGCACTGTATAGGTACATGTATATACAGAATGCACTGTATAGGTACATGTATATACAGAATGCACTGTATAGGTACATGTATATACAGAATGCACTGTATAGGTACGTGTATATACAGAATACACTGTATAGGTACATGTATATACAGAATGCACTGTATAGGTACGTGTATATACAGAATGCACTGTATAGGTACATGTATATACAGAATGCACTGTATAGGTACGTGTATATAAAGAATGCACTGTATAGGTACGTGTATATAAAGAATACACTGTATGGGTACGTGTATATACAGAATGCACTGTATAGGTACGTGTATATAAAGAATGCACTGTATAGGTACATGTATATACAGAATGTACTGTATAGGTACGTGTATATACAGAATGCACTGTATAGGTACATGTATATAAAGAATGCACTGTATAGGTACATGTATATACAGAATGCACTGTATAGGTACATGTATATAAAGAATGCACTGTATAGGTACATGTATATACAGAATGCACTGTATAGGTACGTGTATATAAAGAATACACTGTATGGGTACATGTATATACAGAATGCACTGTATAGGTACGTGTATATAAAGAATACACTGTATAGGTACATGTATATACAGAATGCACTGTATAGGTACGTGTATATACAGAATGCACTGTATAGGTACATGTATATACAGAATGCACTGTATAGGTACGTGTATATAAAGAATACACTGTATGGGTACATGTATATACAGAATGCACTGTATAGGTACGTGTATATAAAGAATACACTGTATAGGTATATGTATATACAGAATGCACTGTATAGGTACGTGTATATACAGAATGCACTGTATAGGTACATGTATATACAGAATGCACTGTATAGGTACATTTATATACAGAATGCACTGTATAGGTACATGTATATAAAGAATGCACTGTATAGGTACATGTATATACAGAATGCACTGTATAGGTACATGTATATACAGAATGCACTGTATAGGTACGTGTATATACAGAATGTACTGTATAGGTACATTTATATACAGAATGCACTGTATAGGTACGTGTATATACAGAATGCACTGTATAGGTACATGTATATACAGAATGCACTGTATAGGTACGTGTATATACAGAATGTACTGTATAGGTACATGTATATACAGAATACACTGTATAGGTACATGTATATACAGAATGCACTGTATAGGTACGTGTATATACAGAATGCACTGTATAGGTACATTTATATACAGAATGCACTGTATAGGTACGTGTATATACAGAATGCACTGTATAGGTACGTGTATATACAGAATGCACTGTATAGGTACGTGTATATACAGAATGTACTGTATAGGTACGTGTTTATACAGAATACACTGTATAGGTACATGTATATACAGAATGCACTGTATAGGTACGTGTATATACAGAATGCACTGTATAGGTACATTTATATACAGAATGCACTGTATAGGTACGTGTATATAAAGAATGCACTGTATAGGTACATGTATATACAGAATGCACTGTATAGGTACGTGTATATACAGAATGCACTGTATAGGTACATGTATATACAGAATGCACTGTATAGGTACGTGTATATAAAGAATACACTGTATGGGTACATGTATATACAGAATGCACTGTATAGGTACGTGTATATAAAGAATACACTGTATAGGTATATGTATATACAGAATGCACTGTATAGGTATATGTATATACAGAATGCACTGTATGGGTACATGTATATACAGAATGCACTGTATAGGTACGTGTATATACAGAATGCACTGTATAGGTACATGTATATACAGAATGCACTGTATAGGTACATGTATATACAGAATGCACTGTATGGGTACATGTATATACAGAATGCACTGTATAGGTACATGTATATACAGAATGCACTGTATAGGTACATGTATATACAGAATGCACTGTATAGGTACATGTATATACAGAATGTACTGTATAGGTACATGTATATACAGAATGCACTGTATAGGTACATGTATATACAGAATGTACTGTATAGGTACATGTATATACAGAATGTACTGTATAGGTACATGTATATACAGAATGCACTGTATACTAACATGTATATACAGAATGCACCGTATAGGTACATGTATATCAAATAAATTAAATTGGAGTATTTTAGAGCTGTTTCTTACCAATGTTACATCTTCCTAACAAGACATACAATGTATCTATATTTTGCTGTTGTATAGATGTACGGAGATATACATGAACAGACTTCGTGTTAGTCATAGTTTGCTTCAATAGATCTAGAACTTGCTATATGATAAGTTATGTTCTCAATATCAACTAAAAAATAAATGTTGCTAGAATCCTTTCCAATATTTTTTAAATTTGTTTTATGACCTTCGTTTTAGTGTACATCATATAGACAGGGAGAAAACTCGTTTGTTTGGTGGACATGTAGTGTTTTATTATTATTCAAACTTTATAGTTGTAAAGATTAGGATGCATGAAGAAATTCCTGCCAGCATGGTGATGTGGATAAAGATGTATGCGTCATAGAATAACCTTTCTTATCCTCCATTCACATCAATATAGAATGCCATTAAAATATCCTAAAATCTAATTTATGCAATATATTTACCAAATCTTGCCACTCTAATAAGAAGTACAAATATCTGTCTCAAAATGCCAAATGTTTTATATGTCTCTTATCCGGTTATGACTTAATTCAAATATTTTATCATGTCTATATTGAACAGTTCTTTTAGTGACAGTCTTTAGTATACATCGAGATTATGTGAAATAATGTAAGAAAATAAAATATTTAACAGTTTAAATGGACATGTTTTCTACTTTTTATGGCGGCGATTATCTCATACAATATTGTAATTGTATATGTATTAGAAGAAACGTTAAACTAAATTTGCACCTGCTCCAGAAAGCCAACTAAATAAAATTGTATTAAAATAAATATTGCAAAAGTAAATTACCTTAATCCTCATAAACCATCCATTTATAGTATATCCGAAATTCAATCCGTGTATACAGAATAGAATGTATACGAAGAGTATGACCAAGTGTATCTATGGAGCGGAACAATTAATCCTCAATAAATATTGGACAGGGTTGGTGATCCTTTGATCACCTGTACACTCTTGCACTGTTAAGTTTAAACATTTAAACAATCTTGAAAGACACTTGTTTGTTTTTCTTTCACAATGAACGTCAAAGGGATTTTAGAAGTTTAATGAAATATTATAATTCTCAAAGTAAATATAAAACAGACGTAGCTGAAATGCACGCCTGAAATAAAACACCGATCACTACTGATTGTATCGATTTATATTTTTTTTAAGATAGTTTGATACCCATGAAAAAATCCAGAAATCGACTGGCCTTGTCCACAGCCATTGCGATTCTTTGGTTGTAACAAAAAATATCTTCATCTTAAACAGATGCTTGTAATTTAAATAAAATTTAAACATAAAACTTACATCATACCTTTTAAACATTAAACGATAGTCCTTTAACATTCTCAATTGAGATTGTGTTTGACTTTTAACTATCCTTTACAAAACCTCTATTCTATATGTTTCTACTAATTGCCACATATATTTTACATCAAGGGTATTCCTGGCCTGCTTACAAAGACAAAATCAATTAGGACTAAAGGAAACGTTTACATCAATTATAAACAATGCCAAAAGCTTTTATTTTTCCAGGGAAATTTAAGACGCTGCAATTAGTATCCTGTAACAGTAATAATGTTTAGCTAAATCGACATCATTATCATATTTCCTGACCAAAAAAAAAATCACTTAATAAGGACATGATATCTGCAAAGGGAGATAATTATCATCACAAAGTTATACTTGACGTTTTTTTAGACAATGCTATCCAATTACCTTAATATGTACGGTAAAAGATACAATCTGAACGTTTGTTTAAACAATGCATTCTATTCACATGTTGTAGAATAATTTTGACAAATGAAAATATAAATTATCTACCAGTATTAAAGAATTTGCATATAAGCTTTACATAGTTAATTATGTCAATAGTTGCGTAATTTATATACATATAAAAGGGTTGTTATTTCATGATTTATTTATTTTATTAGGCGTCGCATTACATTTTATAATCTCACAGTAAATACATATAGTTTCCCTACTGTAGTAAAATATTTACTTATTAAGATATACAAAATACATTCAGATTTCAAATATAATATAACACGCCCCAGACTTTTTTTTCTTTAAAAAAAAACAACAACAAAAACAAACTGTTATTTACATAAAAAAACTTATTTGGTGAAAAAAGTTGAAAATTATAACCCAACCTATTGGGTATAGTCATAACGGGTAAATTTATACCAGTGTAGGATTATAACTGGGTATAAATGAATGGTATTTGGATTATAACGAGCTAGAAATTTATATATAACAGCTATAGGGTTAAAACTGGGTAGAAATAAAATGGTATTTGGATTATTACTGGCTAGAAAGTTATAACGGCTAGGATAATAATGGGGTAGAAATAAAATGGCATTTGGATTATAACGAGCTTGAAAGTTATGACAGCCAGGGTTATAATGGGGTAGAAATAAAATGGCATTTGGGTTATAACGAGCTTGAAAGTTATGACGGCCAGGGTTATAATGGGGTAGAAATAAAATGGTATTTGGGTTATAACGAGCTTGAAAGTTATGACGGCCAGGGTTATAATGGGGTAGAAATAAAATGGCATTTGGATTATAACGAGCTTGAAAGTTATGACGGCCATATAACTTTCTAGCTCGAGCTTGAAAGTTATGACGGCCAGGGTTATAATGGGGTAGAATTAAAAATGGCATTTGGATTATAACGAGCTTGAAAGTTATGACGGTCACGGTTATAACGGGGCAGAAATAAAATGGTATTTGGGTTATAACGGGGTTATAATCTAAATGCCATTTTTAATTCTACCCCATTATAACCCTGGCCGTCATAACTTTCAAGCTCATGCTAGAAAGTTATAATGGCCAGTGTTATAACGGGGTAGAAATAAAATGGTATTTGGATTATTACGGGCTAAAAAGTTACAACGGCTATGGTTATAACGGGGTAAAGATAAAATGGTATTTGAATTATAACAGGCTAGAAAGTTATAACGGCCAGGATAATAATGGGGTAGAAATAAAATGGCATTTGGGTTATAACGGGGTAAAAAGTTATAACGGCTAGGGTTATAATGGGGTAGAAATAAAATGGTATTTGGGTTATAACGGGGTAAAAAGTTATAACGGCTAGGGTTTTAACGGGGCAGAAATAAAATGGTATTTGGGTTATAACGAGCTAGAAAGTTATAATGGCCAGGGTTATAACGGGGTAGAAATAAAATGGTATTTGGATTATAAAGGGCTAGAAAGTTATAACGGCTAGGGTAATAATAGGGTAGAAATAAACTGGTATTTGGATTATAACGGGGAAGAAAGCTATATCGGCTAGGGTTATAATGGGGTAGAAATAAAATGATGTTAAGGTTATAACGTGGTGGAGTTATAACTGGGTAGTGTGTAAATTTTATCATTTATTTTATTTGCCGTATTTTTTATTTTTTATAAAAATACATCTATCTCAGCGAATAGTAGCGTTTATCAAAATAACCTATACAAACGCCTTCAAACGGAATTTTATTATTTGGTAAAATAAAAAAATTAGCATTGCTAAGAATACATTTAGTGTGTATATTAGGACTAGACCTAGCACTGTATTTATTATATCAAACTATTTTTATGTCGGGAATAGACCTAGCACTGTATTTATTATATCAAACTATTTTTATGTCGAGAATAGACCTAGCATTGAATTTATTATATCAAACTATTTATATGTAGGGAATAGACCTAGCACTGTATTTATTATATCAAACTATTTATATGTAGGGAATAGACCTAGCACTGTATTTATTATATCAAACTATTTTTATGTCGGGAATAGACCTAGCACTGTATTTATTATATCAAACTATTTTTATGTCGAGAATAGACCTAGCATTGAATTTATTATGTCAAACTATTTATATGTAGGGAATGGACCTAGCACTGTATTTATTATATCAAACTATTTTTATGTCGAGAATAGACCTAGCATTGAATTTATTATGTCAAACTATTTATATGTAGGGAATAGACCTAGCATTGTATTTATTATATCAAACTATTTTTATGTCGAGAATAGACCTAGCATTGAATTTATTATGTCAAACTATTTATATGTAGGGAATGGACCTAGCACTGTATTTATTATATCAAACTATTTTTATGTCGGGAATAGACCTAGCATTGTATTTATTATATCAAACTATTTTTATGTCGGGAATAGACCTAGCATTGTATTTATTATATCAAACTATTTATATGTAGGGAATAGACCTAGCACTGTATTTATTATATCAAACTATTTTTATGTCGGGAATAGACCTAGCACTGTATTTATTATATCAAACTATTTATATGTCGGGAATAGACCTAGCACTGTATTTATTATATCAAACTATTTATATGTCGGGAATAGACCTAGCACTGTATTTATTATATCAAACTATTTATATGTCGGGAATAGACCTAGCACTGTATTTATTATATCAAATTACTTATATGTCAGGAATAGGCCTAGTACAGTATTTATGATATCAAATTACTTATATGTCAGGAATAGGCCTAGTACAGTATTTATGATATCAAATTACTTATATGTCGGGAATAGGCCTAGTACAGTATTTATGAAATCAAATTACTTATATGTCAGGAATAGACCTAACACAGTATTTATGATATCAAACTACTTATCAAATTAATAACCCTGTATTTACTTCTATAATTGTCCTCTTAGTTACAGTATTAAAGTAATAAACTTTGATTGGAAGAGAGGTTTCCCGTCACCGCTAGAACATACAATTGGCACAACGTCTCTCCTCTATCACGAGTATACTCAAATTATAGAAGATCATCAAAGTAAGTTCTAGATTCTTACCTCTTCCTACTATTCATATTTTTCTTTGGACCTGATGAAGCCATAATAAAATAGTGCTACGCCTTTATTTGTATTAAATGTCACACATACATCCTTTAGTTTTCAACATGAACACTACTTAACATGTGTCTAAAAATGGTGATCGCACGGTCATTATACAACTTCTTAAATTAGAATTTCCGGTTTTAGTATTTCATTTTTTCTATCATTTTCAAGTTGAAAGGAATGCATGTAACACCGTTTAGTAAACTGTTCACACAGATAAAAGTATAATATCATAACAAGTGATTAAATTAGAAATCCTTCCCTCGCCTTATCAATGTTTAAACTACTCCACTGTCTTATTTAGTCTTCACTTTATTATGTCCAAACAGTCCATTATGTCAGAGAATTGATAATTCTTATATTGCCATATATCAGTCTTCATTCCCTAAAATAAATGCGCGTAAAACTAATTCGTACAAAGTCTTACCAAAACTAGAATTTTAGTTTGTTTTTAATTAAACAAGTAGTGATTTATAGACAATGATAAACCATATCGCCTGTAGACGTGTCTACTGGTAAGTTTGTCAAGCAAAGTTTCTTATTACAGTGACAATGATGATGATTGATATTTTGTTTGTGTCTGATATTATATTATATATTTTGTCATTTAATTCCATTACTGCTAATGAGTGTTAATATTTTCTACAAGTCTGGCAGCACGAGATCGAGCACTTAGATTAACCGGTTACGTCCATGTACCGCTTTATCATATTTTTAATTCATTAATATTCTCTAACTGACATTATATTGAATTCATGATTTATGAATATTCCGTCAACTTTTTCTCGTATAGATTTTTCCTTAACAATTTATTTGTCTATCCGTCCTTTTAAAAATGAACAAAACGGTGTTATCTATTCTAACTATTAACACCTCATGGAATATTGCAGTTCAAAGGGCGTATTGATTTTACTTTATATCAAAATGCAAAATGTCTTTTTATATATGCAAAAAGAACCCCCTTTTATTCAATTTGGAATCATTGAATAGTAAACGAAGGTCAAACAAAGTTTCATTATAGTTTCTTGTGTCAGGAATATTAGCAAATATTTGTGTATATTTTAAATTGATAGCTAACATTCTGCAAATTGTACTAATTATTCTGTTACACAAAAAGTCAAGGAAAGAATAGTATCATATCTACATGTATTTTGAGACATACAGATAAGCACTGGAAGCTCAGTAATGCTCGAACATTGTATCCGGACATGTGTGTTACATTACTTAACATAAAATCGAATAAAAATGTCGACTAGTTATAGAAAAACTCTAATTTAAAATCGCTCGAGAAAGTACATATATATATTTTGGACAATAAATACCGTCTATAACTGAATCTTTGCGTTTAAACGAACTGACGAATAAAGCCAATCATTCTAATCATGTAAGTAAGCAGCAACCAAATATACCATGGCCTTATTTAGTTTTAGCTTTACCTTTTCTGTCATTTATCAATTTTGACGTTCCCATTACGAGCAAATACGACCAAACAATATTGAAGTCACTTTTGATGGCAAAATAAACATATAAATAAAAGACACATATTTAGGCTTCCATATTTTGTTCAATGAAAACATGAAAATTGATTACAATTTAAACCTGTCGTTAGGGTCATAATTACCATTACGGTAACAAAGGATACCGTGATCAAAGAATTAAATTCTAGATGGCAAATTTAAAGTGTATTATAGCATTAAAGATAATGATTTACGATGCGTAAACATGGATGACGTCAATGATGAACTCCATTTTCAGGTATTGGTCACACAAACTAATTTGTCACATTCGTCTAAAAGACAGTCAGACATATCATATCTTTATTTTTTGTAATATTTCTAAAATAAACTAAATGATTGATTTTTTTATGTGACTTTTGTGTCCATTTTTAATCTTTTTTTATCTTTTTTTTTTAAATATCATTTATTCTTTCTTATAAAAAGACGAACAGTTTCTCTTCTAATGAAAACGTTACATGTAGTTTCAGGTCTTTAATGGAAAAAAGAGAAATGACGTTTTCTTTAATTTCAAATCTCAAAATGACCGCATTAAAAGAAAGTACACATTTTTCAAATTACCGAAGCGGACATCGGTTGTTTATAACACCGGACAATCTTCGTGCTGCCACCACTATGTTTAAACACTTGTTTAATGTCCTTGTCTTACTTTGTTTTTATTTTAAAGGAACTCCACTGAGATCTTATAGTCAAAATAATGAAATTTATAATTATTTTATCAATTAATTGATGCACTTAAAATGGAAAACTACGCCATAGATAATAAGTGAATACATGTTTATATTCGGTTTTAATGCGGGTTTTCCGGCAGATTTGATTGAAAAGCGTTGCAACGCTTTTCATTATGGAGTCAATTTGCGCAATAAAATTTATTATACCAGACAAGCGGAGTCAACAAATGATCTAAAATTATGCTCACAAGTAATTGGTTTAGACCTACATAAAGTTATACAAAAGTCTTGAAAAATATTTTCGGTCCCTTCATGTCAAAAAATCTCATTGGAGTCCTTTTACAGCGTATGTATTGATATGTTTTTATTTATGAGTTTTAAATTAAGCCAATTTTAATATCTGAGTCGTATCAACTGTGGAATCTGTCCGGCCAAGTACGAGTTTCGTTCAACTAAAATGAAATAACCTGGTCAAATATCAGTTTCATAAAACAATGTAACTTCTATTCTTTGGAAAATCATATGCGTGAAACCGTTGCACAATATGGTCATGCATTATCCTGTTCTACACTTCGTGCTGCACAATTTTGATAGCCGAAGGTTGACAGGTTGATAATGATCAGAAAATTAAACTTTTGATTTTGATTGTAGTAGGTCTCAAGGGGCATGCTATCTTGACTTTTTTGCAATGGTTGTCAAATCCGCGTTGCTGTGGCATCGTTCGTTCCCGCAACAGACATAGTTCGTTGAAAAAAAAAACAACAAAAAAACAGAAATCACAGAAGATAATCATCTTTTGAAAAGAAAGAATTTAGTACATGTATTTGAAAAGGGAGAATGCTACAGACCTTCTGCTGTATAAACATATAAAATATGTCTTACCCATATAAAATATAGTAAGACTTTCAGAAAACGATTACTGAGAAATTTCATTAACTTAATATTTATTGGTTTTGTGTGCCCAAGTCACTAATGTCTCTAAATTATTTGACAGAGGGCCAGTGTTTAGTGAAAGTTTAAATTAAGATAAAACTGAATTGTCAATAACAACCGTCCTCTTTTATATGAAACGGACAATGTTTAGACCTGCAAATATTGGCAAGTGTTAAAGTAGAGCTTTTGTGATCACGCTGCATAAGTTCATCTCAAGAAAATATTATGGCATGAATTATTCGCTTTGGCTCCGTGAATAATCAAGCTCTTCTTGTTGCTTGAACCTCGAAACGTGTATTTTACGTGTGTTGATAAGTACAATATCAAATAAATAAGTAAAAAGTCCACAACCATCAAACCTACATTGAATGAGGCGCTAGCCAAATATGGTATCGATTTGCAGCTGTGTACGAACCCATTGAGACCAGTATTATATTCAAAAATATATATATGGATCACTTCGTTTCTCATCACCAGAGTTTTGACATTTTAAAATTGAGTACATATAGATTTTTAACGGAGTAAAATGAATTGTTATTGAATTTTGTTCCCGAAAATGAAAACGAGGTTAGATAAAGTAAAATGTTATTGATATGTATTTTTGTTGTACACTGAAAATGCAAACGAGGCTAAGTTCATAAAATTGGATTCAATTATGAATCATATTAGAAAATCACATGGCACATACAATAGAAGTTCGTGACAATGTCATGTGACATATTATGTGTCACTTCAAATGGCATGTGTCGTCCTCCAAAAGAGACACTTGACCTAGAATAAATCTCCATCGGAATTTAAATCCCAATGCGCCTGAGACCGGGGGAGACGAGTTGTACTAGGCCTACTTGGTTTAAACAATTCTACAGTTTGACACAATAGAAAAAGAATAAAAGCCATCAATATGTGGATTCCACAAAAAAAACGTCAGTGAAAAAGAGATTTTCTCATAACCAACTTCTCCATATTCTGTGAATAGATGAAATTAACTCGCCTAAATTTAAAAAAAGTTTAAAAAAATAAAGTATGAACAACAACAACAACTACCACAACTACATGTAGTAAGTTATTTGTGCTTTCTTTCTTCATCTGGAACACTTTGCCGATTACCAATAGATAATACCAATCATCCAAAAATTAACGGGAAAACGCTTAAAATGCCATTGTTCAATCGAAATTGCCGTGGGTTTTTGGTCATTTCAGGTTTTGGTCGAGGGGATGTTGGTCACAGACACACAGATATGACACGACTATAAAATATAGACAGTTAATAAAAAATATGTTGCCACGCAATTAATACACATCCAAGTACGGAAATCGAGTTATGAACAGAAGCTGGGATGTTAGAAGGGCATTTTTTCAGAAATAAGGAACCTTCAAATAATCTACAATATTATCCTTATGAAAAATGTCTTCCCATTAAAGTTTGGTAAGAAACAAATAGTACCATTCAGCTAATAATCCACATAAGCAAAATGATTGTTTCTGCTAAAATTTTATGAAATATGTATAAAAATGTTACCCTACCCCACACATTTTAACATGTAAATCCCTTAAGTTTACCAAAATGAGTGCCTGTTTTCAAAGTTTCCATAAATTTTCTCAAAAGTGTATTGGTTGATCTTGTAAAATATTAAATACTTTTATCGTCTAGTTTTGATTTTATTACACTTTGAAAATATTCGGTTCGTTATTTGTTATTAGATTTAGCATTATTTAGCCAATGAATACCCATGTTAATTAAATAGTTAAAATTAAACACTTTTTCTTCCTAAAAGCGATATGAGAGATACGTGAATAATGTTAAAAGAAAAAAGATAAAAAAATAAAGTTGACCCTTCTGGGGTTTGAACCCACGTCCTTAAGTTTCAATATAGTTACCAGTAGTTCTAGCACCAACGCGGAGACAATGACTTAGAATGGTCATACCTTAAAAAGCTGGCAAGTACGAAGATCACGAAGTCGCGATAGCTTGGGTGTACTTACTTGGGTGTTTTTTCGTTCTTTTTGTTATCATTTTCTGAAGAGTTACTATCTGTTGAAAATCCGTCCAATGCTACTTCTTCTCCTTTAACTAAACTAAATAAGTCTTTATTTAGACGAGAAATGCTTTCTCTGCGAATGAGACTGTTGTATGATGGGTGAGACAATCTCGCCCGTAGCGTGCTGGGTCTGGGCGTCATATGTACAGGATCGGAGTAATCTATATCCGGAATATCATCGTCACTGTCCGTTTTAGTGTTTACCTGAAGCTCTCCTTTGCTATCCATATTTTCAAACTGTAAAATAGTAGGTGCATTTGTGAAAATGTACCATTTTCAGTATCAAATAAGATATGTTAGGCCCATAAACTGAAATAACAAGTATCAGTGGATTTTGTTACGATTAGATTGGCAATCTATTAAATCATTCATTTTTAATCCCGAGCTACGTTCATTTCTATATCTACTTTAATAAATTTGAATGTATGCATTTTGTGACCATGTTAATATTGTGCACGTCTTTAATGAATAATTCATCTATTTATTTAATGTTTGACACACTGCTGCTTCGCACTGTGTCTCTTTATAAGTATTCCTGAACAATAGCAAAAAGTACACTATATTTTCTACAAAACCCAATTTCAAAACATCATCTTTCAGCGATTAATCCAATGCATATACATGCAAAAAAATTATTGAAACATCTAAAAACATTAAACAAATCTTACCTTAAATAAATGTTTCCCTTAGCAACCGCACACCGTTAACATATAAAGCTTGAATTTGTTCCGACTCTTTAAAAAGGAGGGTTTTTATAAAGTTCTTCTCTGCTATATAAACTATTTACGGTAGATAATGTGTCACAGGTCGGTGATCCAGTATAACAACTCATAGAACATATTCCATTTTCACTAGATTCACATTAAAAATTACATGTTTAGATGGAACACTGCTTGAATAGCTTAAATACAAATATGATTTTAGTAAAGCCTTTGATGTGACATTATAAATAATATTGAAGTGATCAGCAGATTGGAAAGGCGAGACAAACATTGTACGAGAGAGAACAAACTCCTTCACAAATGGCTATTTGTTTTCCACGCGACTACTTCACGTCGATAAATTTTGGTAATAAAATTGAAAACATATATAAACTGTTAAATTACAAAATTTTTGACGAGGTCATCATTCAAAGATTTTAAACAGTTTATCGGAAGGCGCACGGTCATTTAAAATAAAATCCTTCCAGGAATTTAAAATGAAGTTCAAATTTATAAATATATAGCAAATTCACTGTTTATGTTTTATTGCGATCAACACAATTCCATCAAGTTACTTGAGATATAAAATTCATTAATAACAGCTATTCGAATTGATAAATGCACATTCTAGTCATCATTTAGAGAATATTGCAACATTTTGAGTTTTAAAAAATCTTCAGCAAATTATAAAAGCAGCGACACGAATTAGTAATACGGGTTCCAAGCCTTATAGATCACATTCTCTGCAATTATAAAGAACGAGTGTCTCAGTCTGGGGTTCCTTGGGTTCAGCGATCATTTTGATGACTTTTTGTACAAGAAAGATATATAAAAAATCCGGTTAATTGTTATATTATTAGTTATAAAGATTGTTGACAGGTTATATGGCCCTATATAAACGGCTATTTGTAAATATAACCCGAGCCGCTAAACAGCCGTTTATATACGGCCATATAACCTGTCAACAATCTTTATAACGAATTTATAATACAGCAAACATCATTTTTTAAAGAAAAAAGTCAGATTTCTTCATGAGTCGACAGAGGCCGTGTATATAAAACTATATAAACGTCACGATTATCCAATGAAAAGTGACGTTACAAACGTGCAGTATTATAAATATGTTAACATACGCTCTCTTGAAAATTACTCTACACAAATTGCATTGCGGATTTGACTCAAACAAATTGGAGTTCTTACTTTTATTCTTTAAATGTTAATAACGCATGGATATGTGTGTGTGTGTGCGATTGTGTGTGCGTGCGTGCGTGCGTGCGTGCGTGTGTATATATGTACGTATGTATCCAATTTAAGATCTAGTAATTTTAATTTTGTTTTGCCTCAAAATGATTCTCATGTTACAAACACATTTTTCTACAATGCCACAAATGACTGGAATTCTTTACCAATTAATATTAGGTCAACCGAAAATATCTAAAGTAAAACTTTTCTTAAATAATGAAACTGATAAACAAGTGAATAATACGTTTATTTATTATTAAAATTATGTGATATGTTTATTTATTACTAAATTGATGTGTTATAAGTGAATTATATGTTTATTTATTATTAAATTGATGTGTTACTTATGATAAAGTTTTGTAACATGTTTATGTTGTATTTGATAATGTTTTAGCTTATATACGGAATTTATTTCACTTTGTTTGTGTACAATGTACTTGTTTTATTATATCGAAAATGTGTCTTGAACAATTTTGCAAAAATTGTCATTTATTTTAACTTCTTAATAATTCATTTATTATTATATAAGTTAGTGATAATTTTACAGTAAATGGACCCATTGGAAATAAGCTTTTAGCTTAATGGGCAATCCTAGGATTAATTTTATAATTATTTTGTTGTATTTTTGTGTGTTTTTATAAAAATGCAAGTTGATATATGTGATACTATTGTATGTGTTTATGTATATTCCCTGAATAAATCGATACGATCATTGTGAAAGGATTTAGTTAAGATATAAAAGCATGCATTTTGAACATATATTGTAATAAAGTTAACTAAGTAACAATGCAGGCCAGGTAAAATAAAATGTGTGACTGGACTATAGTAGTCAACGTTTAAGACTTACTTTCTAAAATTATTTTTGATCTATTAAATAAATTAGAAATAAAATTATCAGGAAGAAAGAATTTTAAAATCAGTACGTGGAACAATTATATTGAAGCTGGCTGCATCATATTAGGGGAGATTGAGTGCAATAAGTTTAATTTGGAAAGGTAGTGAATTTATTTTTGACGCCCTAGCGTCTACAGGATTTTTCTATTATGAAGAAGATGTGAACGGCAAATTGCATCAGGAACGTATATAAAAATACCATGATAGCTATAATAGAAATAATTCATATCAGAGAAAATACTAAATCATTTCCATTCCTGAAAATCAGTAGCATATATACAGTATTTGAAAGTTATCCCCAAACTAAGTGTTATTTGAAGTTGTTATTATATTTATAATTCGGAGCATTACTTTTGATCAAACTTGATGTTTTCTCCGGGACTACTTGATGTTGTACATCAATTTTATTCTTGTGATTTATAAGAGTGTAAGGAATGTTCGATAACTCGTCTAACACTTGTGTCCAAAGCTCTCCGCAGTTACTTAACCTCTTGTTCAGTGTGCCAGGCAATGAAGTAAACACCATAAATAGTTTTACCATCGCTGAAACTAGTACGTATACTAGTGCCATTAAGAATTTGCATATACGATTATGATAATTATGCACACATAAAACATGAGCGTACCCAGTACTTTATGACAGCACTTGTCCTGCAAGTCAAAAATTATTTAAACACATATGTAAATAAAAATAAAATAAAATTCTGGCAATGATTTTGAAAATATGCATGCAACACGTAGTGCTATATTCACCACACGGTTATGGCAAATAAGTAAACTTAGTATCATAAAACAGAACAAATCTTGAGCTTTTAAATAATGAGACACTATTTAAAAGTACATGTACATACACATGTACAATTCGACTTCCTTGGTCTGTCTAATATATTGGTCTGCTTTAATATAAATTTATTGCAAACATATAAGTCTTTATTGCGAAATAGATCTACTAACAGTACAAAATTGTTGAAAAAAAAATGAAAATTTTATGTTAAAGTAATGTGTTCACCACTATCCCTCACCCGATGTATAGCGGGACTTTAACTTTCGTTTCCGAAATGTATTGATTAAATCTTCACTTAAAATACTTCGCTGAGAATTGTACAATACAACATGCATTTATCATGATTTCCGGTCATTTTGGCGTCAAAAACAGAAACATTTCAACATTTTCCAATGTGGATAAGGAAGGCAGGTAAGTAAATCGACCCTTTCCGCAGCCATCCCCTGCTTTTCCTTGGAGTGGTGGCCGGGGTTACAAATGGTGCTGTTTGTGCCCTGTCGAGGCTGTAAAATGTCAAACCGTACATTAAGTTTGAAGATCGTTAAGCACGACAAAATTGTTGTTTGTACTTTTATTTCTTTCAAATTGGCTTTTTCAACCTTGGCGATTTCAGTTTACTTGAATACTGTATTTTATACATGTTTCCTGTTTTTTAAATTTGTTTTACATCATATCTGTGATATGCAGGTTTCATAACCACTCTGGCCATAGCTTTCGCAGAAAATAGGGAGAGAACCGTCAGAGGAAACTCGGGGAAGGAACTGGTAAGGGAGAGAATATTCTGAAAACCCCTCAGTTTCACCACATCAGTATTTAATTTAGTGCCGTTCAACCTGCTGGGTCACCCGGAAGTTTACGTGTAATTTCATGCGCACGCCTACCCGGAAGTTATCAGAAAACTCCAATCAGTTTGCGACACATTTGCCGGTAAATTAATGTTCGATAATAACGTATTTATTGTGTAATTACATCATATAAACATCTGATAATTGCATCAAGCGAAGGTATATTTTACATTCTTTTCATTTTCATTCAGCTTTTTTTGTTTTAATTCACAGTTTAATCGGTAAAACTATACACGTGGATTAATCTTTCTGATGACAGGTGTAAATAAACTTGGTGGGGTATTGTGATTTTGTGTACCCTACAGTAAACATTATGTTATTTCACTTGCGTAAAATTGAAATTCTGTGGAATAGTTTATCTGAAAACAGGTATTGTTACTCAATTAGAGGCTAGGGTACCTGGAGGGGAAAAATGATGGAATTTGGGAACAAAATGACAATTCAGCTAATTTTTCTAATTTCGCAAATTATCATAGCTTAAGGTCTTCAGCATACCCGTTTATATACTTTGACATGACGTGAATGCTGACAGATCCATAGTGAAAGTCTACCAGTAATGCCAGGAATCTGACGCTCGCATAATTTCATTCAATTTCATGACATATGATATTTTTTCATTGCTCTCTCACTCGGATCTAAGGCAGTCATTTCAATTTTTTTCAGTAAAAAATAAATTTGACAGTTTTTGTTGTAAAACTGAGTTAAAATTAGGCGTACTGGTTAATTAAACTGGACAAACTATTCATGCTGAATTAGGCTATCATCTATCATGCTGTGTAGTAATAGTAAAGTGCGTATAAAACTATGTATAATGATAATCTGTTGGTGACCTAAGTACATAAAGCAGAGCAACAGATAAGCTTTAAAAGTGAATTGGGTATTACTCCATCATTTCCTTTGGAATTGGGTATTGGCTCCATTTAATTGGGTATTCAAAAACTCGTTACCCTATGATTTTAAGATCAATCACGGATTTATATTACAAGGATCGGACACTTTCGTTTAGCTTAAAGTCCAGTCTCGCGCATCGCGCGGAGTGCGAAATATGACAGATTTTCACAAGATTATGTGGTGTTATTGCAGCTTTGTGAAAAATTATACACATATGAATGTATTGATACAGTATTATTTTGTGCAGCTAAAGTATTAATATATGAAAATATGCCGATAGAACGCTGCGACGTTTAGTTAAAAAGTACCTAATTCAAAAATTATTCGCCTATTGTTTAGGCATACTCTCTACACTTTGACGCCCTTTTACGTCAAGCATAGATTATTACCGCGATTCAGATTAAGATAATTATTTTTTACATGGTTTAATGGTGGCATTGCAAAAAAATGTTTCTTGATTGCTAAAATACTTTTAAAGAAATTCATGTTTGAAATGTATCTTTATTTCCGTGAATTAGTTCCAAATGATTTGTACATTTTTTATTTGATCTACCTGAATATTAGTATAAATATAGTAAATATTCTACTAATTAGTGTATTAAATATATTTTCAGATCATTCTAGACATTCGTTCATATATAGATGAATTTATTAGATTGGCAAGGAAGAAACTTTTATTGGCATTCAGAACAGCTGTTTTATGATATTATTTTTTATTTTGAAACAGATTTTTTTTTTCATATTTATCCTTCACAACTCAAGTCAAATGATTCATTTGTCATATGTTTATTTTCATTATTTTTCAAAGAAAGGGCTATACAAATTAAGTTGTTTATTTTCAATTTTATTTATAAATGTTAATAAAGAAAATAGATTTTCATTGTATTTGTATATATCCTCTTCAGAATCATTTTCTTACCACACATCAGGGCTCTCAGTAGGGTCAGAATTTCACGAGTCAAAGACTCTTTGGCCAAAATTTTCATGAGTCAAATAATTTTTTTCTTAAGTGTCATTTGACTACATGAATCATTTTTATGTTACAAAAATTACTGTATTGGAGGTCATTTTGTGTAGATTCTCAAGTCTAAATTGATAATATTTAACATGGAAAAAATGCCTAGTTATAATGTATATATATATATATCCCCCCCCCCCAAAAAAAGACAACTAAAACAAAAACAAAAAAATGAATTGAATCTTTACTGTGAAAGAATAAATTAAGCAGCAGCTTTTCTGATTAAAAGTTTAAATTATAAAAAAATATCTTTACTGGTATGCTATATATATCATATTAATTTTAAAAACCAAAATGCACTAGGAATATTTAATGGAAATAACAAATGTACAGGCACTCCAAGTAAATCAAAGACGTATCATAAATCTTTAAAAGCAATCAATAATTGACACCTCAAGTATGTAATTCTTATCAGTTGTGTAGAGCTATTTTTAGCGCTGTCAAATTGCATCCAATGATGTCGCGCTTCAGTGCACAGGCTATAAACAATGCTGTGTATTACACACGGTGACATTTTTTTGAGTGTGATTTGAAAATATGTAGGATTTGATAGGTAATTAGGAGTAGATTGAAGGTAATTATTATTGCATAGCTGAAAATCCCACTTGGCAAATTGACTCTTGTGCAGATTTTATCACGTGTCAAATTTGTGCATTTCCTGATTTTCACGAGTCAAAACCCGGATCCATGTGTCAATCGAGAGCCCTGACACATGCCATGGACTGTAGTTAAAGACCACTAACACGTATACATTCAAATTCTATTTGTTTTTGAAGATTGAGAGTTGAAATTATCACATGTTACCTGGTAATTAACCCCCTTCAAAAGTAATTAAACTTCAAAGAAATTTAAGCGATGTGTAAAAAATAATCAACAGTTACTTTTATTTCGCATAATACTGACTCAAACTGTAAAGATTTTTATTGTTTTTTAGCGTTACATTAAAAAATATCAGAAATATCTTTCTACAGGCATTCAATTTGAATTTCAAATAAACAGAATAATTAAAATATACAAGTGTAATAATTAAAATATACGAGTGACATTAAAAAGGCCGGAATCGAGACAGCCACACGAGAGTACTTTACTGTTACGATGAGTGTCTACTTCACTGCACCGACATTTGAAAAGAGATTTAAAAAAAAAAGTCAGGGCTCACGCTGTCGGTCGCCATAGTCGCCATTTGCGATTATTTTATAAGATTGGCGATTATTTTTGCATTTTGGCTACAAAATCTGGCGATTATTTTTTACTTCCAACAGTGTTTATATAAGGTGTAAAAATCGATAATGAACGCAGTAGACCCAATTAGCACCAGCGGGGTGCATTTAATTGAGTGTCAACTTTTTACCGGTCAGGTGCTGCTAACTATATTGCCCGAGGTGATAAAATACATGCGAGATGTATAATTGTATAAGTACTTTAAAGATATTGTCCAGCATGATTGTATAAGTACTTTAAAGATATTGTCCAGCATTTAAAATAGCCATCAAAGATCCGTCAATTAGCCACAAAAATCGTTTTAAAATTGATAAACTGGATATTGACTTACCCAAAATTTACCGTGAATTCCAGTAATAGCAAATTTTGATTTTTTTTTGTTTTAAGCTACTTGACTAAATCGCCAGTGGAAAACAATGGTAAAATATTTAAAAAGTATTTAATTCCAAACAACTATTTGCACAACAACCAAAATTGTGAATATTTCTTCAGAAAACAGGAAAAATCCGATTGTCACATATTTTCGCGACACCGATAATTTTGATATTTATTTAAAGGTGAAATAAGCTATGTTCTGTTTAAAAATCTTTACTTCTATGGCAGAAAATTTGTATTACATTGGTGATGATGATATTTTTCAGTAAATTATTCAGAAAAAAGGCTGCATTCTGTGAATGAGTTTGCAAACTTGTGTTATTTCTATAGGCTAATATGACCTAGATCTACTCCAGTTCTGTGTGAAATGTGGAAATTGACAGTGGTTATAGCTGACAAAATTTGATCAGAACAAACAAAAAAAGTTGTCTGATAATAGCATTATGTAAAGTTATAATGAATCTTTAATATTATTGTTATACAGTAATTATACTAATTATAACGTTTTTATTCTGTTCTATAATAACAATTAAAGTTGTGGTTCTATTAAAAAAAAAGGTAGTTATCAATATACACAAATGAATCAGTTTATTTGAGAATCCTTATAAAACTGAAAGATATAAATGTAATGTTTATTTTATCAACTGCTTATGTTGTTAATCGCTAATTCGTGAATAGTCCGCTGAACTTTTGGCTATTATTTTTTTAAGTTAAAATTTATTGGCTATTATTTTATTTGAGCCAGTGTGAGCCCTGAAAGTAATGATATAAATGATGAAGAAAATTTAAATATCCTATGAAAATGGCAATACATGTATTGACAATATCAGCAATATCTTGTATTTAAAAAGATGAATAAATTTACTTCACGTGTTGAGCGAATTGTAAAGCCTGCAATACATTACCCGTAAAACAATTGTGCATAAATTAATTTGACTACATAACCAAATAAATCTTAAATATTGCATCTTTGATCAACTGCATGTGAATAACTTCCATCGGCTTCTTTTTTATTTTGAAATTGAATTTATTATGTTACCGTAATAATAAATTTCAAATATCTGCTTTTTATATAAAAAATGTAAATTTACCGCGGATTTCGTCAAGTTAATTTCTTAATCGTCGTTGCGGACAGATAGTCTGTATCTTTAAAAAATAAATTAGATATTTGAATTGAACAAGCATTTTTCTTGAAAATAAACTTTAAATTTCAAAAATCGGATAATAAATGGAAAAGCTACATGGTATTTTGTAAAGTAAGTATCCGTTGCGAACGGGCATTTTCGCTTAGCGCCTATAAATTATCGATCGATGTACCCTTATCGGGTGCACGACAAGATATTTAAGCATTTATATAGGGTTAACTGGGAGTGTCCGATCCCTGTAATATAAATCCGTGGATCAATTTGGGTATTCAATTATAAGATATGAATTTTATGTCAATAAAATTAAATTTAGATATCTTAACTGTTTTAAAAAGAAAATAGGATTAACAATTTACTAGAACTTTTCACAATTGTTTTATTTTTATATAAAATGCTCATGTTATATTCCATAATATTTTTAACAAGTTCGTTTTCTGACTGATTTTTGATTATTTGCGACTGTTTTGTTTCAAATAATTTTCCCTTTTGTACGACGCCATATTGCTTTTCAAAGCGTCTATTGTTACAGCTGGGACCTACTTATTGACGGTCTCCGCAAAATCAACGGTCTCTGCCGGTCTGTAAAGACCGTCAACCTGAGTAGACAAATCGACGGTCTCATGCTTAGTCGGTCTTTGGAGACCGGGGACCGTCGAAGACCGGAGACCGTTGATTAGTTGGCATTGATTCGGGAATATTCGGATATCATGCATATCGATATAATTTGTCCAAAACTACGAGTGTACGACAGATTAATTTTGCGGTGATGAAAATGACAATACGCACGGGTTTTTAAGACAATTGCGTATTTTAATTTTTTTAATGGGTTTTGATACGCATTCTTAAAAAATCAATTGCGTATTTTATAAAATTAATTGCGTAAATACGCAAATACGCACCTTATCTGTTGCTCTGATAAAGTAACCAAATAATTTTTTATTGGTAAAAAAAATTCAGCACTTGGCCTCCATCTTTCCAAAATGTTTGACCACATGATAATGAGATTGACCTTTAAGGGTTGACTAGCTCAGATGGTTAAAAAAACAAATACCATGTGCTTTTTTTTCCTTACTTTTTGAAAAATAGTGAAAAAAGAAAATTTACTGACTTCTGTATTCAATAAATAAATAGAAACATTAATTTTGAATTATTAAGTGACTTCACCCTCAGCTCCCATCAGGAAGAAGTTTGAAGGCATATGGAGAAAGCGCATTGATTTAATCTGAAAAAAAAGTTTTATCTCTTTACAGTTTACTGAGTAATATATTTTAATTAAGTTATATATAAAAAATGTACATAATAGTAATACTAAATGAAATGCAGCTTTTTTTTTATTTTTTTTTTATTAAATGAGTACATGTTTTGAGTACATGTAATGAATAATAAGATATAAAGTAATTGGACTGTAATCAAGCTGTGAACGTCAGATGGTCTGTCTTTCAATCAAATAAAAACAAACAAAATTTCTTTCAAAAATGTGCAAGTTATTTTCCATTTGTTCAAATCTGTTTTTATATGCCTGAAAGAATTTTGGAGTTGCATATCATGTCACATAGATGTCTAAATTGTAGTCAATAATCGGAAGTAACTGTGTTATCACCAGTTTAGTTTAAGTTATGCCTGGAGGCTAGGATTAAATTTATTGAAGGCACTTTGAGATACGTAAAGATCAGTAAAAATGGTTTAGTAAAAAAAAAACGCGGCAAAGTCGATTTTGCTTTGATGTTCAAACTCAGCAAAGTTCACAAACTTTAAGCAACTATCATTACCTTAGTGCAGTAATGGATTTAGTCCTTATAAATGTAATAGGAGTTAACCAGTTATTTCACTAAGGTGACACTATGTGGCTCAAATCGCCCAGTTGCTAGAGCACTGTGTAACAGTGTTTCCCACAAATTATGCCATATGAGGTCTTGCATAGCTCCTAAATGACATAGCTGGCACAAAACGATGAAATTGATGTTTCACAGTTAAATAGGCAAATTTATTGACAGTATTAATATTTTGATACCTTAAATGGTATAGAATGATGTTAAAATAATTGTTTTATCAGATAATGCACAAGAATTAATTGGAAAGAAGGTATTTGCAAATGAAAAATAAGGTAAAACAAATGTATTCTATTCTGTTTAGGTTTCGTACAGTGTTCTAGATAATTATTTTTACTCAAGAGTCAATACTGTTTTTTATACTTCAGAGTAAACTGCCAGTTTCTGGCCAAATGAAGGAGTAAAATTGACTCTCAGTTTTAAGAACTTGGGAGTCAATTTGCCGCATATTATGATACATTATATTTATACAGTACAGCCTGAAAAAAAATCAAAAACTGTTCTCAGTTTTATAATTTATCAGAAATATTGCAGCATGGCAAGGTGTTATTTATATTTAGGTTTAAGGCATATTATTAGAACTTGAACCATTTTTATGTGAAATGAAGTAAATGTATACATATAAACAGTTGTGACCCACACTGAATTCTTTTAGCTTGTGGGCTAATAATCAACCATTTATGTACCAGATTACATGTTGAGATTACTGTTTTATTTTAAATTTAAAGGACAGTAAATTATCTTACATATAAATGAAATAAAATAAGGTGTGATGCATAACTTAGTTTCATTGTATTTTTTTCTTTAAAAAATAGGAGCTAGGTACACAATAAAAGGTTGCAATTAATTGATTTTTTACCGTTCAATGTTAGACTTTTGGATGTTGAGAACCCGTTCTGTGGCCCATTTTTCGTTGTTTGGGTTTCGAACAAGACATTATCAATGTATACAACTTGATAATTTGATAAAATTGACAATATTTATCGTCTACTTCAATAACCTGACAGACGCTTGATTTATCTTATGTACATCTATTACCGAGCGTCTCAGTGATACAAAGTCGACTGGTTTGCAATTATAAACCCAGGCTGAGAAAATAACACACCTTTATAGAACAGTACGCTAACCAGTCAGTCATTTTTATCGGTGTCAATGTAAACATTGCCTACGCCAAATTTGTTTACTAAATGCGTAAACTGTAATTATTATGCGTATATATACGCCAAAATGATGACGAAGCTGGCGTATCCCGAGTATTTGCTTGCGTAAATGACGCTGATACGCACGCTATCTCTAATGCTGTTCGTAATGTGTCTGATCCAAATATTTGACACTGCATCAGAAGAAGCCAGGACTAAAAATGTAATAGTCGACTAAATTGCTAATAAGACATAATTTCCATTCAGTCAATTATCTGTTGATGAAATGTCATGGATCAAGTAAAGACTATAAGAAATAAAACTTCTGAAAGCTGATATGTGTTAAGAGTTTAGATATTTTGCTAAAAGCATGAAACACCATCTAAAGCCATCTCTACCAAAATGTTCACGTTGTGGCCCAAGGGAGAGAATGAGGGAGAGTGTTCACGTGTGTCAAGAGTTGTCATGCTTTGCAGTGGATATTGTCGACCCAGGAAATTGTTACCCTGAGGTGTAATATGCCAATTTAAGGGTTGGCAATATTGACTAATACTTCAACATCATGAGTTATCATAAAGAAGTAATTTGCATATGTTAAGTGTATATCACATTTTTTTTCTAGTGACAAAATGTAAAGGTGATAACATGACCTGATTTTGCCAAAATTGGCATAAAAAAGTTTTGATATAATAAACTTTTTAAAACTCGCTCTACAAATGACGGTTCAACTTATTCATTTATTTGATATATGGAATAACTATGGATCTTAGAAAAATGTTACACATTTTATCTGCAGACACAACAAGATTGTTAATATTGTTTTTACAGGTCAAACCAAAAACTCGAGCTATGTTTCATTTTTACAGAAGTATAAAAATCAGTATTTTCTTAGTCAAAATTAATACTTTATTTTTTTTTACTTATTTACCTTAAAATGAAACATGTTTTGTATGTATATTGGACAAACTTAAGATTTACTGATGTCTTCAGTTTTTGTATTCCAATTACCTTTTCTATTTTTGTTTTACAGACTGATCAATGATGTGGCGAGACAGTTTGGTTGTCATAGCAACCATTTTGTTAATTGGTTTGAAATTCTCAGGTAACTATGAAGTCATGAGAAAATATTGATTTGGAAAATTGTGAAATTTGATATGCAAATGATTTATCATGTAAATTAAACTTGGGCTTATCAGCAAGGGTGAATTAGGTGAAAGCCTTGTTTATGCCTATATTGCTCTCCCAGCAGATAAAAGATAAAAGTTCTGCTGAAAAATTATGTCCTAAGCTATCATTTCTTGATGATATAAATAAGCATTTTAATATCTGGTCATATATGGGTTTGAAAAATATCATTAACCAATCTAAGTGTCCTTTTTTACAGATGCTTCAATATAATTCTGTCAGTTTTACAATTTATTGGCTAAAGCATATATTTTTTGAGTGTGTTAAACTGCATTTGTTCTATAGATGTTGAGTAATTTGTATTTATTTTATAATTTACTAAGTTACAAATAGGCATATCTGTTAATACTCTTTGCCAGTAGACGTGTTTTGAAGATGGGCTCTGCCTACAAGTACATGTACATGTATGTCATTCTAGCCTAAATTATAGTAATTGTACATATATTTTTAGATGCCCATTTGGCTGTGATGTCTGTGGATTTAGGTAGTGAATACATAAAGATTGCTCTTGTGAAGGTGAGAACTTGATAAAAATGTTATTGATATATTTAAAAAAAGATAATTTATATCGCAAATAAGTATGTTTTGTAAACAGCTGTCGTGTTTGTATTGTACTGACTTTAAATTTTATATGGTGATTGTAATTAAATGTAAAAGAACTCCTGCTTTCCACTGACAGTATATATAAACAGTTATTATAACCCCACACAACGAAGTTGCAAGGGGGGTATACTGGGTCTGCCCCGCACAACAAAGTTGTAAGGGGGGTTTACTGGAATCAGCTTGTCGGTCTGTCCGGCGGTTTTTCCCCAATAACTTAAGATTCCTCTGACACACAGTCTTCATATTTGTTATTTAGATTGGTCATGAATGTAGATGATCCCTATTGATTTTGAGATCACAAGGTCAAAGGTCAACAAGGCTTCCATTAAGTTTCAAAATTTGGAAGTCAGAGACTGCAAAATCTCTGATTTTGGAAGTCACGTTATATAGGTAAAGAAGAAAAAGTATTAAATTTTGGAAGTCACAAGCCAAAATCAAGGAGTAAATGACTCCCAAGCTTCCATTAACAGAAGCCCTGGGTCAAGGTCACAGGAGCCTTGACTAAAAATAGTTTGTCCGCCCAATAACTTAAGATTCCTTTGACCCACAGTCTTCATAAATATTTTGCATGGAGGTTGATCATGAGCATTAGGTAACCCCTATTGATTTTAAGGTCACTGGGTCAAAGGTCAAGGTCACAGGGACTTTGACTTCAAAAAGTTTGTCCTCCCAATAACCTTGGTAAAAGGTCAAGTCACAGGGGCCTTGACTTAAAGATTCTGACAAAGTGGTATGCAGGAGTATTCACG
>NW_026856974.1:0-29338 GCF_026571515.1 Ruditapes philippinarum | reverse complement strand
TTTAAAACTATTATTAGAAATCATTAACAATGATAGTTTATGACTTACTTGTCTATAAGAAGGGTTGCAACTTCACGGTCCGTTTTCAAATTTTTCTCTTTCTTCAATTCTGCCCATCGAATCTGCTCAGTCCCAAGATACACTCTCGACTTGTGGAATTGTATGTTCCGCTTTATCTTCCTTCTTTTTCTTTCCGTGTCTGTCAACTTTCTTTTCCTCTTACCGGGATTCAAACCCACTTTTTCCTCCTTCGAATTTCCCTCTTTCGACTCGCCTGTAGCATCCGCCATTGTTGTTTTTTTCTTCTTCTCATGAATAATTTATGAACCACGTGACTACCGGAAATTTCCGTAAATGTTCGCCGGGAGTTATCGGTAACGTTCGGGCGATAAAAAGAGTGGGGCAGTCTTTTTATATTTTGACATTTTATACATTTTATTAAAAACATTTCTAACTTTCATATATTTGTCAATCGTCATTAAAAAAGGTAATCTTTTGAAATATATAGCTAATTCAACTCAACTTGACAATGAAAAATGAGCATAATATCACTTTAAGTACTGTATTAGATCTAGAATGCGTAATTTGATATTTGCACTTAAGTTCGCCTTTTTGTACATAACTACATATAAAAAATACAACAATAAAATAAAACTAAATATAGAATGGATTCAGTTCGGTAGACAATAATACAAATACGGACACAGACAGAATAGCATATCTAATGTCATTGGTTTGTATGCATAAGTATGGCAGAAAAAATGCAAATTATACAGTTGTGATAATTTTAGATGGCACGTTAATGTTAATAATGCTCTGAGCCGTTCTGGTTTGCTAGTTATCGTCTAACAAATTGAAACTAGTGTCCAAGGTTGGATAGAGGAAAGTAGGCCTTGATGTATTCGAAAAATAAGAGGAAAATCGAATTAGGTTAAGTCCATGTACAGGCGCATTCGAACCGAGCCTGCAAAATGTTTAGTTTTGTCGTTTTGGGCGTTCTTTAGCAATTCCGATTTCTCTATTTTATCAACTTACTTCTTCATCTATGTAGGCCTGAAAAGATATTTATTCTTGTAATTAAAAACAAATAGCGTATTAAATCATTGATTGATGTGTACATGTGTAAAACAAGCTGCTCATATCATATTTATTGCTAAGAAAACAGTCTGAACGTTCTAAATGGTATATTTTGATATTGATAATTTTGGGAATCTTCAATATTTGCAAATTCTTTTTTATATGAAATTTGTTTCGGCTAATTGTCTATAGCTTAGACATAATTAAAGTATCCCACACGAATCTAAATAGACGTAATTTAACATCAATAACATAGCATTATTTTCAGCCCTCTTTACCAAAGAATAAACAAAGTGGTATTACTTAACTTATTTATCATAGGTCATCATCCTTATTTTGCAGCTCAAATTGCCAGACAGAAAAAGTTGTCACGACATATATCCATAACTTCATCTTTAAAATGTGTGAACATATAAACTTGGATGCAAAAAGCTTTGAATGTTTCTTACTGGAGACAATTTAAAATGTAATGAAACTGCCGATTACAAAAGGTTTAAAATATCATTTCCTTTTTTAAGCATCAACAGACATTATAACTTATCATTTTCTGGTTAACTTTTAAACAACAAAAAAGTAAAGTGTGGGGAAACTTTTAGTTCCTTTTATAATAGAGATGCAAGATAAATTTTTGTTTGTTTATTTTCAGCCCTATTTTTCGAGGAAAAAAATGTTGAGCTTTTGTCATTACCTTCAAGTCGATGGTGTATGGGGTTGCGTTGCCGTGATGATTTTGTCTTTCCTTTTTTGTTTCTTTGTCCTTTTTGGTCGCAGCATGTTATTTAGAAATTGATAAGATCGCTTCACATGTATTCGAAGTTTTTCTGGAATTTATGCATATTCGTAAACTAATTATAACGTTCTTCTTTTTTATAAAAATTTGATTTGTTTCATGAAATAAGAGGATTATTCTGCATATACAATAAGCGTTTATATGTGAGTTTCTTGCAAGAAAGTTAATAGTCCATGTTCATGAAGTTATAGAATATGATAAAGAATAATATTTTTATAGATCGACCATGCATGTGTTCACACCAAAATACAATTAACCATTATGTCTTGATTTTATCAAGAAATACTTCTTGTCAATTCTGAAAGCAAAATATAGTACAAACATGTTACAAATCTTTACTTTACGGAATTTAGTGCCAATAATTTGATACATTCACATATAAATCATTGTCCAATGAACGAAGCATGTTGAAAATCATCTGCTAATAAGACTCATGATAAATGCGAAATAAAACGCTGTTTTTGTGAGTCTTCGAAACAAATGCAAGTACATAAAGCATCGAAATCAAACACATGCATTTTATTGATCATTAATTATAATGACAGTTTAAGCAAAAATCAATTGAAGGAAGTAAATTTATCCTTTTAAGTAGAAAATGGTTCAAGGCAGTTTTTGTCATTCTTTTGTTGGTTCTTAATAAAAAATACGAAATAATAACATCTCATTAAATAGGGTTTTATTCGGTAATTTTTGGATTGTACTTTACTCTTTATGGCTGTACTTTGAAGACGAGGTTGGGTAATCTTTCAAATTAAACCCCTCAGATGAATGAACGAATTCTTAAATAAATGCAACACTTATGTCGGTTTAATGAAATGTTTAGGTAAAAGTCACTTCTAAGTCGATAGAAATTTGCCAAAGCATAATCTTAAGCTGGATGTTCACTTATACGGTTTATTGTTTTTATTTTTAAATTATTTTTTTTTACTATTATTTATTCATTTATTTTTTTTATTTATTTTTTTACTTATTTGATATTTATTTATTTACTTATATTTTGAAGTTGTTATTTGTTTTTAATATTTTGATATATTTTTATTATTATCTTATTATTAAGAAGGCATCAGCAGAATATTCACCACTGTGTGAAGAGATATTTGGCAAGAATGATATATCGAGGTGATTGATTTTTCTGAATAAAATACGTTTCATGAAATGACGTTATAAACATTTTAACATTATCATAGACAAAAAATTCTGTTCTTTTTTCACACAGTAGAAACTAAAAGGTTTAAACTTCTAATGTTTTGACAAAAAAATAAAAGTATGAAACATCAAGGGTTCGAGCATGCAAGAAGTGCTACTTTTTGACACATTTATTGCAATCTTAATGATAAAAAACACTATAAAAATCACTATTACGATTTCACTTTGCATTATAAATTCCCTTATATAAATGTATTCTGTATATATATTTCAAGTATAACCAACCAAAGCTAACGCAGGAGGTCAGTTATTAGTGTGGTAAATAAATTATCACGTTTTCTTTTTCACAAATGATAACATTGCATAAGCTTTAATCATTAGAAAATTTGATACTGAAATTATTGACCGTTACTTTTGATGCAAGTTGTAATCAGCATGAAACGTCAAAATAAAACCGTAAATATTCGAAATATGGTTTTATTTTTAAGATAATGATATCAAAATTGGCAGTGCTTTATTGAGGGCGGTAAAAAGAGGTAGATGTTACAGCTGGAATATGTAATGACATAACAAAATGATTTACTAAAGTTTTGATACCGTTTATAATTTGATATTGTTGTGTTTCGTACTTGCTTGTTTTCAAATAAACATGAATATGGAAAAAAAACTTGGTAGTGTTCATTTCTAAGAGGATATGAAACAAAAAAATACAGACTTTGCTTTCATACGGTGCATATGTTTATTGTCCTTGATTATCATTTATTTTAATTAACACTTTAGCGTTAAATATTAAATACATCTTCAGACAATGATAGGGGTTGGAGAAGTGTTCCACCTCACATAACGATATAACCTAATTAATTTAACTGAGCCAGCGATTTGTTTACAACTTGCTTCTCTTATCATTGCTTGCAAGGAAACTTGCTTTTCATAGGACTTGACAAAAGCACTAAAAATGACCTATAAATTAGTATATAGTTATAATTATTGCCTGGTTTGTTTTTTCCATAAGTAGCACCCGAGTATCAATCAGAGAGCCGAGTGTTTTGATGTTCTTTTTCTTTTGTATCATGGTCAAACCTCAAAACACGTTCCCTGTTGTCACAATATGAAACCCCAGAGAAAAGTAACCAATGGACGAGCATCTAAATATGGCATTTCTGTCGCTTTCCCTTTCTCTGCTTTCACAATAAGTAAACCCCAGCATAAATGAGTCAATCAAAGGGCATGCTCTAGGGTGCGGGTGACTAATACCTGTTCTCCAGTTAACGCACGGTGCATGTATATGAATACGATTTAACTCGGACACATTTTCAACAGAAAGGTCCCCAAACTATGATACAACATTGTGTAAAAGTTTTTGCTAAATGGAATAATTTACGAAAGAAAATGAGATTACTAAATAAATAATGTGTGTTGTCTCACCAAGAATTTGATTTAAATACGACAAAAATCCCATTAGTTGAAACTTTGCTTAATGAATGGAGCCCCTGCTGCAAAATTCTGATATGATTTGTACGCCTTTATTTTCAAAATTAATGCTTTCAATTTTTATTTAGTAGCTTTAAACAAAGTTAGAGCTACTATCAACAGTTTTAACAATATGTGCATGCAATATTTTTTTTGTTTTGTTTTTTGTTTGTGTTTTTTAGTGTTATCTTTTATTCAGACTGTCTTGAAAAATATATGTATTCTAAATCATTGGATGACATAGTTAAATGGTTGTTGAATGTATATTATTCTGAGCTAAAAAATTAAGACATGTATTTAACTTTTTTTGTAAACATATTTTAGAAGTGCTATTTTTACATAATAGGTGTATTTAATTTACAACAGAGAACTCGAATTTGAATTTAGAACACGATATACTAGATATTATTGTTTTAATAATGATCCACTGTAGACTTTCCTCAATACTTAAAACCTTTCATGATAATTATATAAAAACGTAAGTCCTCATGCTTCCTAAATTAATAACAATTGTTATGAATTTCAACGCCTCGTAAAGACATAAATCATAAAGATTAATTTGTCAGAAATATTTGCATTGATCAAAGGATAAGACTAATCTATAGACGTGAGGGTTGTAAACATTTACTTCAAAAGTCTAGGCTTACCATGTATGAGTAGATAAGACCCTACAAGCACATACGGTATTGCACGCTTTTTAATATGCTGGACTAAAGGCACAATACACAGATTATACAATAAATGCCCCGGTGGTTTCATCATCAATACATAAATGTCAAATGACATCGTTTTTAGGAGTGCAATATATTGAGGCATTTTAAAAATGTAATTTCATTCGAGGCATTTCAGTTTCCTTTCTTTCTTCCTTTTTCAAAATGTTTTTTTCTTTTTATCTATATTTACTTATAAATGTTTGGTGAACTAATTTAAATAACATTGGAGTTCGTAGATAAAAGACAATTATCGCGTGTTTGTTTATGTTTTATTTCTCCAGCAACAGACGATTAGATATATATTTTTGGGGTACTTACGATTATAGTTATTATGTATTGTCTGATTTTATTGACCTGTCAATTATGAATACATTAAAGCACTCATTTAAATATTCGACCCCCCTTCGGTTTGGTCCGTGTAGTTTACGAGAATTAATGTGGAGTATATAAGTCTTGTTTTGAAAGTCAGGCCAGCTTAATGTGAAGGTTTTCGTTAATCGCAATAGTGCAGTCGGTTAAGAGAATGCCTGATAATTGAGAGGTCTGTAGTTCGATCCTTACTGATGAAATTCTTTTAGGCTCTCTTTTTTTTTGCAGTATATTTTAATGGAACCGATTTGTAGTGTGTTTTACGGCATTGAAAAGACATTTATTGGTTTTAATCCGTTTTAATTTTAAACATGAATTCTTAAAACATGTTGTTTAAACAGAGTATAGACTTTACAAAATTAAGCAAAACATAATAAAACAAAACGAACAACATAAAAAATAATCATGTGTAGCTTTAATAATGTTGAAAGAATTAATAAAAATGAAAAAAAAAAAAACAAAAAAAAAAAAACAACAACATGGACAACGCGGTCTCGAACTTAAAACATCTATGGCACTTAGATTCTAAACTCGTGCTTTACCCTATTGCGCTATAACGATCAGTACACTTAGTTCATAGATACAAATTAAATTAAATTCCATCGTACAGCGTTCATCTCACGAAACTTACCGAAAATCTACCGATGATAAATGTATTGTGTACATTGACCGTGTAATCAGTATGAAATTGACAGGTTAATAAAACCAAACAATACTTTTAGTAATTTATTTATAACACAATGTCCTCGAAATAAATATTTCTGCCCGCAATGGTATTGTCTTAATTAATCAAAGACAATGACACTTGAAATCTTTATGCTTTGTAACGTACTTGACAACATACTTGATACTTTTAGTTTCAAAGCTTGAAATTATAACAGAAGTAAAAAATGTTTTAGTTTTTATCAGGTTGCAAAAAATTGATATTTTATCATCATTTATCGTCACATCTTTGCAACATGTCAGTTCCTTCTTTTTATCGAAACAAAAGAAGCATAATTACACACCCGTCACACACGCTCAGTTAAACAGCATTTCAATTATAACTAGTGTTAAGAAATGTGTTAAGATCGTCTCGTTTTCTTTTATTGGACATAGAGATTTCGGCAGTTATATGCAAGATACATAAACCATTTAGTTAACATCTTATTTCAATTGAATCAGTTGTGATATGAATTCATTAATAATACTTTGAATTCATATATGTGTTAGTTTGTTTCAGTTTATTGGCAAATCGGCATATACAATATACCTTTGGCCAGTTACAATATACAAAAGGATGGCCAAGATAATACAATTTACATTAACATAAATACAATACAGTTATAATACAAGAACCTAGGAAGCAGCAATAATTGCAAGTTTTTCATTTCTCAATCACATAGCATATAATACAAATTTGGCAATATTCCTAATAGTTCTATTATCATTTGTAGACAATAATCTAGTTAATTTATTAATGCATGGAAAAGAATAATTAACATTATATTTTCGACGAAGTTTACAAGTTCGTAAGTTTCGAAAAATACCTGCAAATCTACCAATTCCAATTTCAAGAAGATGGGAACAGAGTCTAAAACGAGATAATTCTTTTCTTTGATGCTCATTAGTACCAATATCTAAATACTTTTCATATTTAAACTCACATTTGAATTTTCTATTATAATATAACTTCGATTGATTCATTATTGTATCATTCCATATTTGCACACAGTCTTTGTTTTAACATTGGCATATAATTCATATCAAGGTTTAGAGAATTACATAAGTAGCTATACCCAAGACTATCAAGTTGTTTTTTAACAGACGATGACCAAGTAGACATGGTATTATAAGGTAACAAAGCTCATTGTTCCAAAAATATGTACTAATGACCCTGGATATTTCATTATATTTAACCAGTATTTAAGAGCACGTTCTTTACATATAACAGATAAAGGAAAGCGACCAAGCTCTCCGAGCTAAGCAGCATTCGAAGACTAAGGACGAACACCAAGGACTATTTAACAAAAACCGAGATGCAATTTGTCGATTTCTTTGCAGTTATATATTCCCCAGACTTCAGATCCATACAATAGTATTGAAACAACGAGAGAGTCGAATTGAAACAACGAGAGAGTCGAATAGGGAAAATTTAGTTTTAATGTCTACTTTTATTCTACTAAACACGGACAACAAATTGTTATATGTCTTCAGAGCTTGGTCGCTTAAAGATTTTATAGCATAAACCATAGAACCAGTATAAAAGAATTTTATACCAAGATAAGAAAATGAATCAACTATTTCAATAGGCTCATTATCAACAAACCAGAAATAGTTATGTCTAGATTTTGTCTTTTCAAAAATACATATTATGGTTTTATTTACATTAATTTTCAAACCCCATTTTCGTCGTGAATACTCATATACCTTGTTGAGCTGGAGTTGACTTTCAGGATTGGTAGTAAACAGTGCAATGTCGACAGCAAACAATAATATGTACATAGACAATAAATTTATATCATCATTAGAAAGTTGTAAGAAATCAATACAAGAAGATATATTATTAACAAATAAAATAAAAGAAGGGGCGAGAGTGGTTCTCCTTGTTTCAGTCAGAGTGACATATCAAAGAATTGAGCATTCGAGCTATAATCATAGTTTTTTATACACAACTTAACATTTTCATAAATCGCTTTAATCATTTTAATAATTTGCAGCTTATTCCAGACTGCACTAATCTAATCCATAAAGCCTCGTGTATTACAGTGTCTAAAGCTTTCTCGTAGTCAATAAAGGTACAATAGAGTTTGCACTTGTTTAACAAAACCTTTTGGATTATCGTATGCTAAAGAAAAGTACAATCAGCAGTTCTACGCTTATCTCTGAACCCAAATTGACTGTCATTTAAAACATTTTCATTTTCACAAAATTTATTTATACGATTACTTCATACAAGCGAAAATATCTTAGCAACACCATTTACAAGAGTTATACCTCTATAATTAGCAGGATCAGTATAATCACCCTTTTTATGAATTGGAACAATTTCTCCTTTACTCCATGTCTCAGGATATTCACCTTTATCATAAATAACATTAAAAATTTTGACAAGATATGGTGCAATAAATTCGTTTGAATCAATAAAGAAATCCGCTACATTTCCATCAATATCACTGCTCTTAAAACGATGTAAACTGGAAATTGTTTCCTTTACCTCATTTAAAGACAAAGGACAATCAAGACTGTCAATGTAAAGTGCTTCATCTCTAACAACATAATCATCATCATTAAAAGTACTCTCGTGCTGTGTGTTCGAAACATTACGAAAATGGTTAAGAATAAGTTTGTCCTAAACGAGGAAAACAACTTGATAAAAATGGATTTTTGAAAGAAGATCAGAGGTTATGAAGCATGCATATCTCAGATAAGTTGTCTACAAACATATTATAAGGCAGGCAGCATATCCTTTTGTAGGTTATTTTGTAATCAAGTTAGGAACACTGGAACCACCAAACTTGAATAAAATGTAAAATAGAAAGACAATCGAGAATAACACACAACAACAATGTCATGCTAGATAATCTTTTAAAAGTCACGCTTAATACAAAATTTGAAAGTAATAACAGAGACAATTAAATTAAATTAAGCCGACAGTATGTATCATCCAATCCACTCCACGTCGTAGTTTTCATGTCAAATCGCATTTATAAAGCTTGAAATATGGATACCTTTCGTGAGAAAGATTTCTGTCTGGTAATTTATATGGTAATTAAGGCTGCGATATAAATTTGAAAAAAAAGATGGGTGGGTTGCGTGATGCAATGTCAGTTTATTCTTTGGTAGACAAAGCTAATATCAAAGTTATTTAATAAACAACTACATGATAGATAGATATTACACTACCGTTTTATGTAATAGATAAATTTAAACAAAAATTGAAAGTCGTTTAATTTTCATTTAGTCATTATCTCTGGATTCCTTTTAAAATGTAAAACTGGCAATGTTAAAAGATTATTACATATGTGTACATTTTTGAATATTGCAAATATAGCATTTAACAAAAGATAAAATTAAATTCCCTAATTAAGATATAATGCTCACTTGGGCTTTATTAAGCCATAAGTATAACATGAACAAGAATGAGGTAATTTTTCGAAATATCTGGCAGGGAAAAACCGCCAGCACAAAATAACAACTAGAAAATAGAAATATCATGATAAATTAATATTAACAATCGGTATATGACTAGAAAGAAATACAAAACCATTTATTTGCAAGACTGTAATGGAAAATTATAATTGTGGTGGGAGGGTGGGAAAAGCAAATGCGAGTTTCTTTGTTCACTGAGGTACGCGAAGTGACGTAGGCTAATTATAAATGCACCGTTTATTTGTCGGTAACGAAACTTCGGTATGCGGACCTCTATCTGCAGTGCATAAGATATATGCGGATTTACAGAAAAGTAAAGTGAATGATATTAAGAATTATGTTGTCTTGCATATAAATAATTTTATGACACATAAAATAAATTTATATTAACTGCAACAACCACCAAAAACTCAATTGAAGCTTGTATGGAGAAATAAGAAACAACCATGTTATGAGATTGATATTTGGGCTTTATTAAGCCATAAGTATAACATGAACAAGAATGAGGTAATTTTTCGAAATTTCTGGCAGGGAAAAACCGCCATAAATGGGTTGTCAATAAATCAACCCATATCCGCCAGACAAAATTGAGTTTTTGGTAGTAATATATACATGGTGTAAATATCAAATTATAATGTTAAGATATGGGAAATGTCTTATATGATAATAAAATTGAAAAAGTAAAAAACATAAATTGGCCATAGTAGTTTCTAAGTAACGTGAGACAGTTTAACTATAATACTGTTTTGTTAAAAGCAAATATTAACAACCATCGTATTACAACATAACATTTGTATAATATGCTTGTTGTTAATAAACTATATTTTCATAATTATGCCTTTGCCTAACTTAGTCCTGTATAACAATTTAGATTAGATTATTTAGAAATATGATTTTAAATGTAATGAGGAAACAAAATGTAAAAGTATCAATTATTATAATAACATTTTCATGTTCTAAAATCTTGTTGTCCAAGCCTGTCATGAAAATATGAATAACAAATAGGTAAATGTAAGAATATTAGCCGTCATAAATATGTACAGATATATAGATGCATAACTAGTCAGAAAAATATGAATTAGAGTTAAAGCTGATACACTGTAAGACTTAATATTTATCTATTTTATGATCACATCCGTGTTATTTGTGCCGTGTGGCGGCTGTAAAAAGTCTCCCCGTACATTTAATCAATGATGTTATATTTTCGATCCTTGAAGATCGTTCAGCACGACATTATTGTTGTGCTTGTGGTATTTTTAGTTTCAACTTTTCGGCATTTTCTAGTTGGGTGGTTCCAATATTCTTTCTTGAATAATGTTGAATCACCCTTAGGATATGTTGCCTGCTTTTTAAATTTGTCTTTTGACGTCTTATCTGTGATACGCAGGCTTCATAACCTCTGATCCCCTTTCAAAATTCCATTTTATTTAGTTCCGCCCATTGTTTTCTCGTTTAGGGCACACGCTTTTTATTACTTGGGGACCATACGCCGCTTTTCATGGAATGGCACGAAAGTGTCACATTGAAGGTTCCATGATAACCGCCGTATGAATACATCTGCGGATGTTTCTAAATTCAAAATTTTACTATTTCACGTCTAAATGTTGAATTCTGCTTAAGCCGGTGCTAGGGGGCGTGGACGGTAGTTTGCACTCTACAGTACCGTCCATGAACAGGCTCAATCAAACCGAGCCTGCAACATTTTCAATTTTGCCGTGTTGGGCTTTCTTTAGGGATTCTATATTTATCTATTCTATTGCATATATGTACAGATATCCTGCTGCCTAAGCCAGTCAGGAAATATAAATGATCAGAGTAATAGATATAAGTTGTGAAAAATGTTGATACATACAAATATCCTGCTGCCTAAGCCAGTCAGGAACATGTTAACAAGAGTTAAAAATTCCAAGTTGAAAAATGTTCTTATGTACAGATTTCCTGCTGCCTCAGCCAGTCAGGAACATGTTAACAAGAGTAAAAATTGTAAGTTGAAAAGTGTTAATATGTACAGATTTTCTGCTGCCTCAGCCAGTCAGGAACAAGTTCATAAGATTAAAAGTTGCAAGTTGAATAATGTTCATATGTACAGATTACCTGCTGCCTCAGCCAGTCAGGTAACTGTGAAAACGAGTAATCAATGTCAGTATTACTTAACATTTAATATTACAAATATCCTGCTGCCTTAGCCAGTCAGGACGTTGCGAACAACAAAACAATCACTTTAGGTAGTATGATGGCACTAGCTTTTATATGGCATAAACTTTTTCGTATTATAAATTGACATGGCGAATATATCCTTTGAAAGCATTGGATTTCCAGCGGCCTAATTTATGGATTTGTAATTGAGTATATTGACAGTTGAAAGCGTGTGTGGCGCCACCTATTCTGAATGAGTGAGGTGTATATTTTGTTGGATCCAAACCTATATGTTCCACACAACTTCTCAACAATGAGCGAAATGTAGAACTGAATAATGTACGGCCATTTTTGCATATGAATAATTGACCAGGCCGAGCTGACCTTCTCTTAAGGTAACTTTTTAATGCATTAACCGGACAGATGATAACATCGGAATTCTTTTTCAGTATAATTGTGGAGGTTTTACCATCAAAATGTTTGTACTTCGGCATATAAATTGTTGCTTTATTGATTTTACGGGTGGACTTTGACCTGTGGAGAGTGAGGTTACTACTTTGTATGACATTAGTAGAACCTGTTGGTGTGAGTGTTATTTCCCCAATCCTTAAGAGGCCAAAGAAAGATACTATGAAAATAGCCCTGTACAAGAGTTTGTCATATGATGAGGGCACTATCGTGTCAAGGGCTTGAATAATTGATTTCAATATAGGGATAGTCATTGGAAGCCTACTGTCAGACGGGGTGGAGGTTGTTCTTATTGAATACAACATTTTCGAAATGACAAATGAGTCTGTAGGATTGCGATATTTATGAATTTTGTGTAAATAAGCAATGGATGATATTTTAGTGCGTATAGTGGAATAGCGGTAACCTTGTTCGAAACAGTATGCTATATATTGCGCAATTTTATACTCAGAGACAGGGAAATGTGTTTTTCCCAGGTATGTACTTTGCATAAATGTGAAAAAAAATGTTTTAATGAATGTTGATACGAGTGTTTGGTTGACAATGACAAAGAATTATTCAAGAGGTCCAAGACCGTTTGGTCTAAGTGAGATCGGACACGATTGATGTTACGTCTGTGGGGTCTGGATCCATGTGCTGTTGTGCTACTGTTTTGAACTGGTTTATCTGTAAACGTGATAAAAGATCAGGGAGATAATTCAATTTGCCACTGATATGGACAGCTTTAATGAGAATATTATATTTCATACAAAGTAATACAAAGCGTCTAACTAAACGCATTACTAAAGGGTTTTTGGAAGTTTGTTTGTTTAAAATATATACCACAGCTTCATTATCAGAATGAAGAACAAGGCATTTATGGCATAATTTTTGCCCCCAAACCTCAATGGCTATTACTATAGGGAACATTTCTTTAAAGGTAATGGCCATATTTGATAGACTTTCCGGCCAAGTACCATAGAACCAATGTTGCCCAAATATTGCTCCAAAACCTAAACTTCCGGATGCATCAGTGAACAAATTTAATTGTTCATCTGTCAACAATTTTCCATCTAACAGTAAATTTTTTCCATTAAAATGTTCCACAAATATTTGCCAGGCTTTAATATCTTTTCGGCTTTCAGCATTAAGTGTAATGCGGTGGTTCGGTTTAATGACCTTTTTAGTAAGATCAATTAATCTTCTAAGAAAACATCTGCCAGGTGTGACTACATAGCAACAGAAGTTTAGAAGACCAATTAAGCTTTGCATGTCTTTAAGAGTTATTTTCCTACGTTTGATATAAAATGATAGCAACTGTCTTAATCTAATAAGCTTATCTTGTGGTAGTCTGGCCACCATTTGCACAGAGTCTAATTCTAAGCCCATAAATGTAATGATCTTACATGGTTGCTGGGTCTTCTTAGATTTAATTGGTACCCCAATTGAATTACACATGGACAAAAATTTATCTAAATGGAGCTTACATGTATTTGACTTTGGAGGGCCCATAATGAGAAAATCATCTAAAATGTGTATTATATGTGGAATTAGCAATTTCTTCTTTGCAATCCACTCAAGGCTAGAGCTAAACCGTTCGAAAATGGCACAACTGCTGGAAGCTCCCATAGGCAGACATTTGTCAAAATAAATTTGGTCTTTGAATTTGAAACCTAACAAGCTATAATCATCTGGATGAATGGGTATTAATCTATAGGCATCTGCAATATCTGTTTTACTGAACAGGGAACCAGGGCCTAACTTAATGAGGAGGTTGACCGCATCATCAAATGATGTGTAACTTACTGTTGATAATGAAGGATCTATAAAATCGTTTACTGAAGAACCTGCTGGGTAACTTAAATGATGAATAAGACGGTATTGACCTGGTGTTTTCTTTTCAACAACTCCTATTGGGCTAACTTTTAAATTATCGAAGGGAGATACTTCAAATGGACCAGCAATTCTATTATGTTTTTTCTCCGCTTCCAGTTTTCTTTCTACAATTTCTGGATATTCCATGCAAGATTTCAAATTTCTACTATCGCATGCTGACCTATCACCTATATAACCTAAATGAAACCCCTCTTGGAAACCATTTTTATGTAGTTCATGTCGTTATAACCTTGTAATAAGGAAATGAGGGGTTGAATTTCAATGGGGGTTGGAAGCTGGTTTTTGCACATATTTGACAGACTGTGGTTTGGTGAAATTGGATTGTTTCCCTTGGTTTTGGCCGAGGAGGGATTGAGCTTCATGCTCTCTGTTTCGATATTGGCACTGGCCTGCATGATGGGTACCTTTACAGAAACCACAGACATGGGGTAATGTGCAGTTAGTTGACCTGCAGTCTTGTCTATTGTAAGGCCAGCATGTATTTGGCCAAAACTTTGACAACGGTTGGGAAGGTTTAGGTTTGTTCCAGCGTCTATTTGATGGGAATTCTGAACGAAAGGGCCGGGGACTTGACTGCGTATAGGGAGTTGGATCGGTGCATGCCTTTAACCAAAGTTCGTAATTCATTGTATCCCAAGGCATGCCCATCTGGGATTTCAGTAATCGGAACTGTGTGTCATAATTTTGCCACGCCAGTCCTGGTCGACGGGTTGATATATCCCGGACTACTTCAGCATATTTCATCAGAGCAGCTGTTAAGTATGGAAATTTTTCTGAATAAACAGCTACAAATCGCAGAAAGGCAGTTGTCCAAGTCTCAATGTTGAAAATTTTTCTGGGTTTGTGAGATGGAGCTAGGCTTACGTTATTTGAGGCGAAGTTGTTTATTTGAAGCGTAAATTGATTGGTATTGGTGGATGAGGGTTGCATTGGTAGAAGGTCTGCCATATCAATGTATGCGTCAGACCAGATTTTTTTCTTTAGTTTTTTGTTAATCTGTGGGGAAATAGGGGTAGAAATGGGTGTATTTAGAAGAGTGCCATCATACCCACCATTTTGAAAGAAATTATTTGTATGATTAGCCGTAATTTGACTGAAATTCACATCATCCATGTCTGAATCTGAACCATCACTGGATGTTGAGGATTCTTGGTCAGTTTCCACTGAGATATCATCTTCTGTGGGGTCTACCGGCATTGATTGGTTCTTACTCTTAGCCTTCTTTCTGGGAGGGGGTGCTCTTCTGCTTCTATTAATGTCTTTATTTGAACCGATTTTAGTTCCTGTTTTTAAAAGTGATTTTACATTGGTAGAGGAAGATTTTCTCTGTCCTCGTTTTGTCTGTATTTTAGTTGATTTCCTTTTCTGAGCTTGGTTATCAGAGGCTTCTGTACTAGCCTCCATGCCTGACTTGGTCCGTTTTACCTACAAAAATTTATAAAACATTAAAACAAAGAACAAATATCTTAATAAGAATAAAAGATAATCCTCTAGGTATAATATATGAATATTCTTGTATAATACAGTAAATTAGATAAGTAGTAAAAGGCAGTACCACTACAAAGATGTATTGAAAATATTTTTTAATATAATATAAATATAATATATATAAAAACCTATACAATCAGGTAAGTAATATATTAACGTTAATGAAATCTGTTTGTCGTTCCAGAAATTTGATTATAATTTAAGACTAAAAATGTTTGCAGAGGAGATTTGTATATGAACTGAACTGTATTACTTTAGATATGTATGTACATTATACATGTACTCTGTAAAAGAAAGTAGAAAAATTTTGGAACATCAGACCAAATTAGGAAATTTACCTATAAATTGATCTGGTTCATCAAAAAATATATACACTTGTTATAAATAATGTACAATAACACTGTTACTATATAGTGTTAATCATTGCAATAAGGCGACTATAGAGTAAATGTAATCATCGCCATTTATAAGGCATACTCTGTTACTATAGAGTTAATGTAATCATTGCCATTTACAAGGCATACTCTGTTACTATAGAGTTAATGTAATCATCGCCATTTATAAGGCATACTCTGTTACTATAGAGTTAATGTAATCATCGCCATCAGGCATAATCTATTACTATATTGGAACATCAGACCAGCCCAAGTGCATGATCTGGCTCATCAAATTTATAAACTGTACTGAAATATGTTTTGTCTAGGGAACACTCTTACTATAGTGTTTAACTAAAATATTCTGGATCATTAGATTCCAAAGGTAAAATAAATCCTTGAGGGAATGTAGAACATCAGAAGATATACTAAATAACTGCTGTATGACTGCACTTAAATGAATTAAAATATGTATATACACAAACTGAAAAATACATGTACATATCATAAGGTAAATTTTACTTGTGGTTCTTTAAGCTAGTAGATCTACATGTAAGTAAGCCTCTAGAAAATATAAAACATTTCTATGTACATGTAGCTATTGCTATTTAGTATGATATACAGTTTCAAATCCTGATAATAATGATTTGATAAAGACATTATAAGTCTTGAGAGATAAGATATTTAAAGAAAAAATCTAGCAGTGTATGGTATGTATACATATCTTGATTTATATATCCTTTGTTACACTGATAATGGCTGCTCTAACATTGTTGTACAGTTTTCTGTTCCCCAGGGGAGATAAGTGTGTGCCGTCTGCAGCAAATACCCTCTGTTGATTTGTTTCTGTCCAAAAGCCTTTCAATCGCCACAATCTGGAGTATCCTTTAGGCAAATGGGAATGTAAATGATGGTTGAATATGTCAACCTGACTGTTAAATAATTTGCAGTCCACCGGATATCTAAACAAAACACGTGGGGTTATTCTGTGTAACGTTTGTAAAACGACCACATATTTCACTTTGTACACATTGTATTGTTGTTCCGTAAGAATGCATATGTCCTGTGCTATACGTTCTGGATAATTGCCCGTTTGGTAAAGGTCACACGTTCCTATCATTAAAAGCACAATGTCAGGTTCAAAATCCTTCACAATTTCCAACGTGCTGCTTCGAGCCAATTTCGACACGGTTGATCCCGGGAATGCAGAAAACTGCACCATGTAATGAGCTGGGTCCAAATTAAATGAATACGAAAGATCATGTTCATTCCGAATGAAAAGTTGTAAATGAGACACAAATGAATGACCATATAATAAAACCTTTGTTGTTGACATAGTTGTAGTTGTTCGGTTGAAGCGTCCCTGTTGACCTACTTCCTTTGTTTGAAAATTTTGGTCGATAAAATCCTTCGTAAGCAGTCTAGATAAGTTTATATCCACGTAAACACGGTGATATATAATACACAAAGCCGTCGATGATTCAATTCCGCTGATTATTTAAATGTAAATGTAGAAAAACAAAAGTAATACACAATTTGATTGAGAGAAAAGCAAATGCGAGTTTCTTTGTTCACTGAGGTACGCGAAGTGACGTAGGCTAATTATAAATGCACCGTTTATTTGTCGGTAACGAAACTTCGGTATGCGGACCTCTATCTGCAGTGCATAAGATATATGCGGATTTACAGAAAAGTAAAGTGAATGATATTAAGAATTATGTTGTCTTGCATATAAATAATTTTATGACACATAAAATACATTTATGTTAACTGTAAATCGCGCGCTCAATAGAGAAATTTTGTCTAGTCACGGTAGGAATTTATATCTTAAGCTGAAGAAATCGTTTTAACATGACATCACGATGTCTAAATTAGTGTAAAACTATAAAAGTTTAACTTTATTTGCATAGAAGAAACTTATATCTCATTAAGTCTATAGTTAAGTGTTATATGTTGATTTTACACGCATATCTTTTCTGACAAAGCAGCTTTTTGTATAAAGTGTATAGTAATGGCGTTTAAACTTATTTTATTTTTCTTTTGATAATGTGATGATTATTTTGTTGTTTTTTACATGAAACTTTAAAACATGTGAATATTTTTACATGTTTTCTACATATATAAGATATTAAAAAAACGAGGAAATATAAAAAAAGAGAACAATAAATTACCGTTCTGTATTTTGTTATAGTTCAACGAAATTATAGAAAAGCTGCCTTTAGTTATGCAAAAGCATCGGTGTCCGGTTATTAGGATCTTTAAGCTTGATGTAAAAGACTATTACATAGAACAAAAAACCAGCTTAAAGCTTAGAAGTGGCCTTAACAGCAGTTAAGGTGGTATTTAAATGTACGATTGGTTCTTAATTGAGAAAAGCATGCATAATATTCTTAAAGTACTGTCGCACTGAGTCAAGTACAAACAATGAGCATAATATAGCTTAATAGCTCAAAAGTTTGATTAATTCAACGAAAGAATGACATATATTGCCTTGAACCAGTTTGAACTAAAAGTAGGAATTATCTCTCTGAATTTAATGGTTTAAGTTTTGCTTAAAGTACTATTATTAATGAAAAGAAATGGTTAGAAATTAATAATTTGTGTGAAAATTTTTTCCGTGTAGAAGCTCATGTCTTTCATTTTTTTCACAGATAAAGCTAAAATTATAGTATTTAAAAATCTTTAAATCAGAAAAAAACATTCGACTTATTATTATTTAATTTCTATCTTATTTATGTTATTTAAGTATTCAGGACGAAAAGATATTTTTCAAGCGAGTGTTTTAAAATCCTAAATAAGTATATTATTACATGTCTACAAATGTACTTACATAGCGCATGCTTATTTGTGTCTTATAACGAGAAAATCACATACCTTGTAAAATGTAGTTCTTCAGAAATGGAAGAAAAAAATTGTTAAATATTTCACATTTAAAATTAAACATAAGTAAAACTTTGTTTGCATTGCAGGAATTAAAAATTTTAATAAATCAATAGCTTTGGTTATTGCAATTCCACAATACAACTCAAACTCATCTTATTTCATTTATATATCAAATTTCTTTGCAAAAATGAAATAACAATAAGACAATTGTAAGAATTAAAGTTAAATTACATTCGCGTGTATAAAATTTCTAATCTAAAAGATAACTTAATAGCAAAAGAGCATGCAATGTTCAAACCTTAATTTTTAATACAAATAATATTAATTAGAAAACAACATGAAACTAGAGATGTCTTTTGTGAGCAATAACAAAACAGTTAATGAATATGGCAGGCCAACTTTGAATGTGTCTGTATGTAAGAGACAAATAAACATGTACCAGTAATATCAACGTCCCAAGCCCTAGGCAAGGTGCCGATTAAAGTGAAAATTTGTGATCACATGTGTGCTTGAATTGAACAACTTAAACAAGTAATACCGAAATTAAGGATAGCGATATTAAACCTTCCATAGGTTAACTTGTTTTACCTAAAATAAATTCGGGACAAAGCCGTACGACGTATATGACACTTCATTGCTTTCAGCTAACATGTATCTTTACATATTAATGTATAATCATGTCTGTCTTCTCTAAATCGTCAGTCAAGATAAAAAAAAGGTTTTCATAGCCACACTATCATTAAACAAACTCATTTTTTTCAACAGGAGACGATATGTAGCAATAAATATGTCACTGTAAAACATTCCCCCTTGAACACTGGTTCGTGATACATGCCACCGAGTAAATTATCATACAAAACCTTTCGCCTCGGTTCCATCTATTACCTTGGTCTATTTTTGCTCACTCATTTCATAAACTTGTACTGTGCTCCTGCATTATGTTGGAGTTGCGTTCATTGAATGCATGACGATCTTTGTTTTTATATTGTAGGCTTTTTATCAAAGTATTCGGGGCAGTATAATTAGTAATGAGTCCATTTAAACAAACAAACGATCAGACAAACATTTAATGACGAACAATGAGACAGTTATTATATAAAGGTAAATCTAATTGAGATTTTTGACAAAAGAATGTTTAAAAAAATAACAAATTGAACTTTATTATATCAAATATTGGAAAAGTAAATTCGTGTTATAAATAACATGAATTGAAACAGCATTGTTGTATCGTTCTTAGTTTAAACAATATTTTATTTATGATCCGCACATTTACATAATAAAGTTCATAAAATAAAATTTACGGATTGAGTAGGAAGCTTGTTAAGCTTTTTTGAAAACTCTCTCCGTAATCAGTATTTAACAAATTTCAAATAAATGGTAACAAAATATAAATATCTAAACTAAACTATACATATCATATCGACTTGTTCTTGCTTTCTTATTATACATACTCTGTTTATGACAAGCATTCTTTCTGTATCTTTCTTATTTGAGATTATTAAAATTTTAGTTAGAATTTCCATTCATGCAATGTGTTAACAATATTACTGATCCAAAATAAGTACAATAAATGACATTTCTTCCATGTATAACAACTGCAAGCAAAAAGCTAAATTAGGGATCGTCATTATCATGTTTAAACGATGTTAACGTAATGCAAGCAGCATTTTCGTTTAGTTTTTGTTAATTGCTTTAGTTTGCAGAGTAATATGATATTTTGTCTTGCTAAATGTCTTGCTGTGACAGGGATATTTCAAAAAATAATTGGATAAAAATGCTACAAGCTAATCCCAGTTATGCTGACTTGGTAGTCGAGGGTTTTATTTTATTGGCTTTGGTTCTTCGAAGATTCTTCAGTAATAATAGTTATTTTGTGTGTGGTATTATCAATTCTTTCAATCACACAATTGTCATTGTAGCCTAACAAGGTAGTCGATTAACTGACAACGAATTAACTTAAAATGCTGATTTGTTTACATTATTTATTTAAAAAAAACTTGACATTTTCTTTAAATACCTTCAAATAATATTTTCCTTTTATCTTGACATGAATGCTATAATTGATTTTGAATAGAAAACAGTGAAGCTATTCAGGAATGGATTAAAACGAAATATATCAAATTTTATAAAGTTCTTCTCTAAATTTACTATAAATTTACATCCAGAAGATGGCATCGACTTACAGGAAAAAATGTGTATGACTAAAAAAGTGCACATTAAATAAAAATGGTTATATCAAAAACATTATTGGAAATAAGTTAATAATTATATCTAACATTAAGATAAAAAAAACGTACTTATTATGAAAAATGTACATATTAAATGGTAAAATGAACGGTAAGGATGTGTTCAATTTTGCATACAGATATCTTGACTGTAAGGTATATCACTGGCTTACAGGTTATCTTTTCAGTACTTATAGTGACTAATTTAGCCGTTAAATACTCCTATTTAGCAATATTTTTCATTTGTTTTAAAACAAATATCTGCATGCTTTTAGATTCCTGATGGAACATGGTGATGCAGATAAACATTGGTTTTATATTGCAAAAACGTGGTCACTACTTTTAAAAAAATATATATGATCTTAGAAAAAGAACAACATTAATAAATACAAGAGCCATGTCAACATGGCCATCCCCCGCCGAATGTGTTTGGATCCTGGAAGAATGTATATGTAGTAGAGCAGATTAATTCAATTTTAAGAGGCCTTTTGGTAATGAAAACTGATAGGTTAAGTGATTACAGATTAGAAACCTATATGAATACTGATGGCTGAAAATAACAAAGGGCAATAACTAAACAATAATGCAGGGTAGGTTATCATTCTTATGTGCTGCTCTCCTCCTCAATGAGATCTATCCACCTATGAAATTTCAAGTTGATACCTCTTACACTTTTGAGATAAGCTCCGGACAGAATGTATGAAAAATAACAAAGGGCAATAACTCAAAAATCATAAAGGGTAGAGTTATCATTCTTGCGCACGGCATTCCTCCTCAATATGATCTATCCACCTATAAACTTTCAAGTTGATACCTCAAACTCTTTTTGATATATGCTACACACAAAAATGTCAGACAGAGGGACGGACAGACTGATGGACATAAGGACAGACGGACGGACAGAGACTAAGTTATATTTTGAGTTTCAAGTGAATACCTTATATAGTAAATACTTAATGTGTTACCGTCTGGACAAAAAATAAGCATGACAAACAACAAAGGGCAATTACTGAAAAATTATGCAGCAGGGTAGCGATATCATTCTTGTGCGCTGCACTTCTACTCAATGAAATCTATCCACCTATGAAGTGTCAAGTTGATATCTGTATAAGCTCCAGACAAAAAGTATGAAAAATAAAAAAGGACAATAACTCAAATATTTTAAATGGTAGGGTTATCATTCTTGTGCACAGCATTCCTCCTCAATAAGATCTGTCCATCTATGAAGTTTCATGTTGACATTTCAAAGATTTTTTGAGTTATGCTCCACTCAGGAAAACAATAAGTAGGAAAGATAACAAAGAGCAATTACTGATTATTGTGGTATGAGGACATTTACCAGAAATTATATCTATCCACAAAATGTGCAGTAATATAAACGTACCGAGTAAAATTTCATCTAAGTATCCGTTTCTTTTTGTATGACTAACGACTTATAATATTTTAAAGAAATATCAGACACTTTTGATGCTATTCAATGGTTCTGTTTGGCTAGAAAATCGGGACAAGTTCAATGAACGTTGCATTCCATTGTTGCAATTATTTAATCAAATTTGCTTGCGTTTTACTCCAAAAAGAGAACAAGGTGCCTTTTTCAAAACAGCAATTAAAAAAAACAGAATTATAGAAACACAAGTCAAAGTACAAGAATGTCCATCATTTTGACATAAAATTTAGATGTTATAAACCTTGACATCAATAATACAATGTTCCAGTTTAATGATAGTTTAACGATGCATCGATGCTAGTGGTTTAATGATTCATTATTACAACACTAAATACAGGAATCATTTTACAACATTTGAAGCTTTATAACCTTAGACCCTGGACCCCTCGAATAAAGGCTTCGTCTTCTAAAGTTTATGCTTTATTTTAAATAACATGAATTACTGTCAAGGGTTATAATACTCTTCTCTTCCTTCCATTATTTGTGTAAAGTGAGTATATGGAGCAAATAAATGTTTTACATACAATGTAATAGCTAAAACTATCATCATCTAATTTTATTTTCAAATGGAAATAATGATTCTTTTAGTAAACATCATAATTAATTAACTTTCAATATAAGGCACGTTTTCACTTCAAACTTAAGGCTTATGTGAAGTTCAGCACGGCACTATGAACATAAAGCAAGGCCATTATGCAAAAAGTACGGCCCAAATGAAAACCCTCGGCTATTATGAGATTTGAGAATTTTGATTTGCTCCCCAGCTCGGCCATTAAGAATCTCCTTTTTTTCATTGAAAAACGTCGACATTTTGAATTGCTGCCAAACATTTTTAAAACATGAATCTCATTTCCAATACCTCACAACAACGGAATTTTACATTAGTTATTTCTTGTTCACTAAGTAATTAACTTTTTAAGTTAATGTGTAGATCTACTTAATTAATAAAATTGTCAATAATTAAGCGTTTCATAATACTTGTTATTGGACTTTAGACTGTCATATATGCTTTTGGCTATCGGCTCAGGCTAATATGACAGTCTTTAGCACAATAACAAGGCCATTATGAAAACACTTAAATATTAACATTATAATAATAAGCTTTCAGTTGCCTGTAAAAGTTAATGCTTTGAGTTGAAACTGAAATTCAAAATGTATCAAAGTCTCGTATTTTATTAGAAATACCATATTCGTCTCGGCAATAATATATAAAATTTGAACTTTTTACAAGCACACTGTTACTCCTGCGAAAATGGATTTCGGTTATTTCGTGATCAGTTTTAATCAAACCGTCTGAAATGTGTGGTTTTAAGATATTAAGAGATCAATTTTGCATGATACTTTCTTCAAGTTATTTCTCTTTTTCAGAATTTACTTTGGCCTTGGGTTTTATTGGGGCTGATACAAAATAATATATACTAGAACAAAGGTAGAATCAATTAAACCTTGGTGAACAGAGACCGTGTTTTTACTTTTTAATATATTCCATCATATACCCCGAGTATCACTAAATTTAAAGTAAGTTTGGAACAACAATGAGTTGATAATCTTAACTAATTGTATCATAAGTTTTTGATTCATTAATTTTTCAGCTCATCGTATTATATGATGAACCCAAAATCGTCAGCATACAAAATTGTCGTCGCGATACAAAATTGGAGCTTGTATAGTGTCGGTCATTTTATATTAAAAATTCTTACATCATTGCGGTTTGTTTTCTTGCATCAATGCGGTTTAGTCTGTGAAAATTTAATATTCAGCGATGGTATCTTAGTCTAATAAAGAAATTTAAAAAAAACTTCTGTACTAAAACATTTTGTACTTGAGTAAATGTTTTTCCCTAGTCGTATGAAAGAAAAATAAAATTGCTACGTTGCAGAGAAGCAATTGATATTAAAAATGAACAATTTTAACAGTCTGTCATTTTAAAGTTAATGTCTGGTTATGTCAGGGTAATAATCAGCATATTTTATTCCCGTCTCGGGGGATCGTATATATGGGGATGTCTGGAAAGATCGTAGACAAGGCTATAAAATTATTTTAAGCATTTTTATCAATGGTAATTGAATATTTTGCTAATTAAAAGTATATACTTGCTACAAATTTCTAAAATAAAAAGATATGATAAAAGTTATATGCGCCAAATGCTAATTACCATGGCAACATGATCATCGGATCAAGGAACACTTTACTGAAGCTACTTGAACAATAAGTTGCTAAAAATTGTAACTGTAGCGCAAACTCGATTTGTTATTGTGACATCTAAAGATTTTAAGTGACATTATGAAGTCATACGCAAATAACCAGCTTGTTTACAACGGTTACAGGCAATGAAGGTGAATAAATTTTATGATGCAAAAATGAACTTTTTGAATTTGAATTGACTCATAAAATTGCAACAAGCAACAACTTAAACACATTTGAATTCAAGGGAAAACAAACTGCACGATATTTTGTCGTGCAATTTCAATTCTTAAAATCGAAAACATGATCAACCTAAAGATAGACATGTATGATCGGAACTGATAATGACATAAATGTGCAAAAATTCGTGTTGCTTTATCACATTTTCGGTTTATTTATGGTGCCTTGTGTTGCATATATATGAATATATCTATAAGTTATAATTCTGGTTTAATTTTGTACAATTTATTCGGCTTAGGGTTATATATAATTATATACAGTCTATATATAATTATTATACAGTCTTTTTACTAAGATTGATCGTTAGCCATCACTTTTTATAGTCATCGTCTTGACTTTATCAAGACATTCGTTGTTACACTTACTTTATTTTCAACTAGAAGTACATTACATTTAGCATGTACATGTACAACTTTATTCCGTTTTTTTCAGCATTCAATGAAAACTCTTTGAGATTCGAATCACAATATTGGATATCATGATCAAGTTGTTAGCCCGAGGGTATTGAATTGAAGAATGAATGTTTCCCAATGCACTTCAAAACTTTCCAAATATCTTGAATGTTTTGCAGCAATAAGAAGTATAATAAAACACTTTGCTTCTATATTCTGTTGATACAAACTGTTGATACAAACCATGTATTAGTGTGATGTTAAAGGGGTGAATATCCTATGGTAAAGGAAATATTATAGTTTAAAAGTAATCTGTTTGTTACATAAACATTTAATTTTAATTATGTAATTAAACTCAACTATTAATGCATTCATTTGATGAGTAAGGTTTCTGTATAAAAGTCATCATCAAACACATGAACAAGCGATATTTTAAACACCTTTCGCATTAACGGCGATAAACTGAGTGTGAAATCACTTTTAAGCACCTTTTGAATCAATGGCGTTAAACTGAGAGTGTAATCACATTTTCAAAACATGTGAAAATCAAAATTGGAAACTTATAATTATCGGCTGTTTTGTGTCTTCCATTATATGTAACAGAATAATGTTTAGTATTTAGATATATACAATACAATATATAATTTATACAGCGTTAATTTATGGTCCATGATTTACGCTGAAATCACTTTACGAGACATTTTCATATATTTGAATACATAACAGCTCAAATTAACGGGCACAGGATATAATTTGGTGGAAAGTAAGGAAAACACGAATAACAATTCACAAATGTCAAGAGAGCAAAACAAAATGTTTGTCATTACGGGCAGCCTTCTACTCCAAAAGCAGAACTAGATTATAAAAGTTTTAAAAAAGTGTGACGGAATCATGATAATTTAAAGGAACTGTACACAAGTTCGAGATGCCTAGCACAAACAACAGCGTCTAATAATAACACTCTGACATTCTCGACAATCACATTAAAAAAAGACCCATTAGAAAATCCCGACAATAAATCAATAAATGTTTTCCCAGTTTTACATAAAAAAGTAGAACTTGATGACAAAACAAAGAAACAAAGAAAACTATTTCCCATTCATGCTACATTTACTACCATATTAATTCAATTTTAACGGACTTATACAATCATCACTATTGCGGAAATGCAAAAATTATTTACTAAGTAACAAATGATTTTTTATTAGAGTCTCAAATAAAAATTAAACCATAACATTCAGTTAATTGATATACCATTCAATATTCCAATAAAGGGGTAATTTGTTTGCTTGTTTTTCCCCCACAGAGTTGTACAGGTAAATCCGTTTTGTAGCCAGATATAGTTCAAGGCTACTTTCTTATTATGTCGAAACATTTCATTTTTTACATGTATTATAAATGTGAAGAGAGATTATCTAAGCAACATCAATATTAATGTAATCTAATATATTAAAAACATTCATTTCTTGCGTAGTTCTAAAGATTCTTATAAATTGCCATGATAAATAGAATATAAGAATATTAATTGCGTCAAAAATATTTAGCGCATAAGATATTTCGAGAATGGTATGCAACATATATGGTATAAGACGAGCAAATTTAAAATAATAGTAGTTATATTATGTACTCTATTCCGATTTATATATATATTATTAACATTTATGGACCATTATAGTCAAAATAATATTTATAGATGCACGTTATTAAATGAAGTATATGCCAAACATAGAACAAACTCTGAAAATAGACAATAGCTATATTATTACAGTTTGTTCATCTAAATACTATGCAATTAGATGAAATGCACATACATTTAAGACTTATTTGTGAATTGCCATAGTGACACGCTAAAATGAAACAATTGATATTTAACTATTATCTTAATTTCGAATTCTTAACAATAACTAGGCTTTTATCTACAAGTGTATACGTGTGTCATGTATGAAAATATTCACAACCTATTGATAGAGATTTCATTTGGTTTATGCTGCTATACAAGTTGTGAATTTCGAGTGTTTTACCTACCATTGAATGTTTATATACTTTTAAAACTTTATCATTATATCATTTCAAAATTATTCAGATGTGATGTGTAAAAATAAATGTTCTAGAATGACTTTTCAAATACAATTATCGTAAATTTATGTAAAATATATATTCCAGCATGTTTTTGCTTTTCAAAAACAATTATCGAATATTGATGTAAAATATGTGGTTCAGCATGCATTTACAAATGCAATTATCGTAAATTTATGTAAAATATACATTCCTGCGTGTTTTTTTCAAATATTATTAACGAACATTTATTTGAAAATAAAATTAAATAATTCATTTCAAGAAAAACTTCGAATTATTAAAGTTATGCTAATCGTCAGTTGTCTAGTTTGTCTGTACCATCTATTTGTCATTTGTCAAATTTGAAATTGAAAATAAAAATAACAATTCTAACATATTAAGCATATTTTTTAGTACTTTAAATGAAACTTAGCGTTTGAAATTTGTTTTATTACATTTCTTGATTGGATGCAATAGCAAGACAAGGTCTTGGGAACATTAACAACATACGATGCAAATGGCTTATCATCATAATATAGAATGTTTTATTTGGTAGAGTGATGTTAAGTGATTTAGAAGAGAGAAAACAAAAACAAAAAAAAACAAACAAAAAATTATTTTGGTATCTTAAATAATTTCTCAGAACTCGATTAAAACTATGCTAATAGCTTGGTTATAAAATAATGGAAAATGATCACGATATCTTAAACTGTATTAGATAAGTTTTTTTATGCTCTCAGACAGTATGTTGTACAAACTTGTATATCAACAAGCTTTGTTGTAATTTTGTCACGCAGGCTATAATCATTATCAGTTATGTAACTGTAAATGGCGCGATCAATAGAGAAATTGTGTTTGGTCACGATAGAAATGTATATCTTAAGCTGAAGAATTCGTTTTAACATGACATCAGAAGGTATAAATTAGTGTAAGACTATTAAAGTTTAACTTAATTTGCATAGTAGAAATTGCCAAACTAAGCTTAGATCTTATTAAGTCTATAGATAAGTGTAAGTTATATGTTGTTTCACTCGCATATCTTTTCTGACAAATTAGCTTTTTGAATTAAGTGTATAATAATGTCGTTTAAACTTATTTCATTTTTCTTTCAATAATGTGGTGATTACTTTGTTGTTTTAACATAGCACTTTTAATACATGTGAATACTTTGCATGTTTTCTACATACGTGAGATATTGAAATAAAATGAGAGAGAACAAAGAGGGAAAATACAGTACCGTTCTGTATTTTGTTATAGTACAACGAAATTATGGAATGGCTGCCTTTACTTTTGCAAAAGCCTGTGAGTTCGATTATTATGATCTTTAATCTTTATGTAACACGAATAATACATAGAACAAAACAACCAGCTAAAAGCTTCGAAGTGGCCTTAACCGTTTACCTAACCATACGCTCCCTTCGCAGCTTACTGAATACACTCCCGTTACTTCAGAAGAAGTGAGCGATAGTGGAACATTCGACCGATGCGCAGGAGAGTAACCTAACCAGCAGTTAAGGTGGCATTTAAATGATGGATTGGTTCTTAATTGTGAAGAGCATGCATACTATTCTTAAAGTAAAGTCGCACTGTGTAAAGTACATACAATGAACATAATAAAACTTTATTCAATAACTAAATATCACACATGTTTTATCATTTCATTTGTTATTCTTGATTAATACAACAACAAAATGACATTATTGCCTTGCACCATGTTGAACTAAAAGAAAGAATTATTTCTCTGAATTTAATGGTTTAAGTTTTGCTTAAAGTACCATTATTAATGGAAAGAAATGCATTGAACCTAATAAAATGTGTAATGTTTTGTTCCGTGTGGAAGCTCACGTATTTTGTTTTTCACAGATAAAGCTAAAG
>NW_026856973.1:0-10942 GCF_026571515.1 Ruditapes philippinarum | reverse complement strand
ATTGATTTTACTATCTCGTTCCTTTTTACTTACTATACTTTTGCTCAGTATTGGAATATACTGGTTTTTGTTTTTTTGGACTATATATCTTGTGTTTTATTGGGTATACAGTGTTCTTGATTGGATTTACAGTCTTGGTCTTTTAGGACCAACATTGGGTTTTTTATTGGTTATAGTTGTGCTTTTTGTATTGCTATATATTTTTGTTATTTATTATTTACATTTGGTTTTTTGGTTTTTCTTCTGTTCATTGTAACATTTGCTGGTATTTATTGGAATTATTGCTATTGAAATTGACTATACCTCTGCGCATTTTTTATGGATTTAGCTCCCCTTTCATTGTATTGGGATTATATCTCCATTTTTGGCTATCTAGTGTGTTTGTATTGACTAAAACAGCTTTCTTTTTTTGTATACTATTGTGTCATTGTAATATAAACTATTTTTTATTTATTACAATATCCGTTTTGTAAAAAAATTAACCCGTTCATTGTATTGGGATTTACTAGTTGCGTCTTGTATTGGATATACTATTGGTCTTTTGTTTATACTAGTTGTCTTGAGGGACTTACTAGCCCTTTTTCATTGTATTGGACTATACTAGTCTGCGTCATTGTATTGGATATACTAGTCTGTGCTTTGTATTGGACTATACTAGTCTGTGTCTTGTTTTTGACTATACAGCTGGTCTTTGTTTTGGACTTAAACGGGTCATTGTATTGGACTTACTAGTCTGTTTTTTGTATTGGACTTACTATTTCGGTCATTGATTGGATATAATCTGCTCATTGATTGAAATACTAGTCGTTCATTGTTTTTGGACTATACTGTCTGCGTCTTTGTATTGGACATACTACTGCGTCATTGTATTGGGAATATCAGTTGGTCTTTGTTTTGGAATATACTGGGCGGTCTTTGTATTGAATATAATTCCCGGTCATTGAAATTGGCTATCTGGGTTGTGTCTTGTATTGGACTTTTCAGCTGGTCATTGTATTGGGACTAATATCTGTGTCATTTTTTGACTATATTTGTCTTTTTCATTGATTGGACTATACTATCGGGTATTGTATTGGGGCTAACTAGTCTGGTCTTTGATTGGAAATCTATCGGGGTTTGTATTGAATTTCTAGTCTCTCATTGTATTGAATTACTAGTCTGCTCTTATTTGGGAATATACTAGCTGTTCATTTATTGAATATACAACCCCGGCTTTGTAGGGAAATTACTATTTGTGTCATTGTATTGGAATAAACTAGTCTGTGTCATTGTTATTGACTATTGTCTGTTCTTTATTAAAAATTATAGTTTTTCATGTATTGGATTACTAGTGTGTCATTTTTTTTGGACTATATGTCGGTCTTGTATGGACTATACTTCTGGTCATTGTATTGGAATATACAGTCGTGTCATTGTTTTGGACTAACTATCTGGTCATTGTATTGGACTATACTGTCTGGTCATTGTTTTTTGGAAAACAGTCTGGCCCATTGTATGGACTTTACTAGTCTGTTCATTGTATTGGAAAATTACTAGCCTGTGTCATTGTTTTTGGATTTATACTAGTCGTTCATTTTTTTGGGGGACAAACCCTAGTTTTGCAATGTAATTGGGCTTTTAAACATTTTCGATTGTATTTTGAAAAAACCAAAACCTTTATCTGGGGCTTTGGTTTTGGCCCCTTTACTAGTCTGCGTCTTTGAAATTGGACTTTTACAAAGTCTGCGTCATTTATTGGGACATTATACAATTTTTGTGGTATTATTTTTGGAAGTTTACAATCGTGTATTTTATTTTTATACTATTTCCCCCTGTGTCATCGTTTTTAAACCTATACTAGCCCTGTGCCTTTGGAAATTGGACAAAAACCCAAAGTCTGTGCCATTGAATTTGGAAGTAAAACTGTGCCCATTGTATTTGCCCTAATTTAATTTTTGGGGTCATCCCTTTTTGGCACAAACCAGTTTTGGTTCCCATTGTATGGGACTAAAAACTAGTTTTGTCACTATATTGGAAGATACAAGCCCCTTGTAAATTGTATTGACAATACTACCCTGGTTCATTGTTTGGACCCATCCCCTTTTTCCCTTGTCTTTGGTAATTTGGGCACTATACTAGTTTTGTCATTGAAATTGGGACTATACTAGTTTGTGTCTTTAAATTGAAAAGATAAAATTTCCTGTGTCTTTGTATTTGACACATAAATAGGGTTGTTCATTGTAGGGGGAACCTAATCCCTAGTCCGTGCCCTTTGGGAATTGGGAAGACAAAAGCCCGTGTCATTGAAATTTGCCCCTATACGGGCCCTTGTCATTTTTAGGACTAACTAGCCCTTTCATTATATTGGAAAAAAAAAGCCTGTGTCATTGTATTTGCCAATATCCCTTCCCGGTCTTGAAATTGGCCCCCTAAAACTATTTCCGCTTCCAAATTATTTGACCAATATTTCTGTGCATTTATGGACTATACATGTTTGGGGCATTGTTTTGGAAAGATCCCAAGTCGTGCCCAAGGGGAAATTGGGGAATTTAAACTAGCCCCGGTGTCATTTTGTTTGGAAATATACTTTTTTTGTCATTTTTAAAGAATTTTACCAGTTTGGGTGCTTTTAATTTTGGCCGAATAACTTTTTTTGGGTTGCCATTGTATTAAAATTTAATATTTACCCGGGGGTCATTGTTTTAAAATAACGGCCCCCGGGCTTTGGGTATTGGAAAATTATACTAGTCTGCGCCATTTATTGGAAAAAACATCTATTTGCGCCCAATTTGTTTAGAATCTTTTAATTTTGTGTATTGAAAATTGGACTATACTATTTCCTCCCCCCTTGTTTTGAATTTTAAAAAGCCCGGGTGTCATTGATAGGAAATACTAGTCAGTACATTTTTTTGGAATATACTAAATGAAAAGGTATGTGTCATTGATCCAAGGGAAAAAAATTTTTACCTTTTTTTTTTGGGGGGGGTCCCCCGGTTTTTTTAAAAACCATAAAAAAAATTTAAAACTTTTAAAACCCCCCCTTAATGGTTTTACCCCGATTCTTTTTGGGTTTAATTTAAATTTTTTTAAAAATTTTTTTTTTTAAAAACCCAAACCAAAAAACCCATTTGCACTTTGAACCCTTTGGGAATAATAGTAACCCATTTTAGCAAAAAAATTTTTTAAATTTAAATGAACCCCTATTAATTCTACCCAAAAAAACCCCTTGGGGAACCAGCCCCAACTAAATACCCCCAAGCAACCTTTAAACCTCCCCAAACAACAAACCCAAATTTTTTTTAACCTCTTTAGGCCCCATAGGAAAGCATTTGGGTGGGGCAGGGGAAATACCTTTTGAAAGAGGGGCCCTGTGGCCCCCCCTTGGGAAAAAGAATCTTTTTATAAAATTTGTTTGATTTTTGGGTGCTTTTCCAAAGGATGCATTTCCAGATGAAAATTTTAAAGTACTATTTATTTTTTTTCTAGAAATTTTCAGTTTTAAACCCTTTAATGCAAAAGGCCCCACAAATTCCCATTTAAGCACTTTGGAATCCCTCACCCCGGCTAAATACAAACTTTTTAATTATTGCCGGTTTTTTCCCATTATAAATTTCCTAAATAAAAAAAAAAATTTAAAAAGGTTCTGTTTTCCGCCCAAAGACGCCCAAATATCCAGTTACTAGTGGGTTAAATTTAAATTTAGCCCTTAAAAAACCCTGTCAGTAGCCTTTTTGGGCCCCGGGTTTTGGGGCCCATTACTTTGAAAAACGGGGTTTGCATTCCATTCCCAATTATTTGGAAATTTTTAGTTCCCCAAGTTTTTAAAGAACCAATTCCCCTTTCTTTTTTTTGGGAAAAACCCATTTATATTCCCATTTATTTTTTGAGCAAAGAACAATTTTTTTTTGCCAAGCTAAATTTTTTGGTTCTTTTTCCCAAAAAAAAATAAGAAAACTAATAAACTTTTAAAACATAGTTAAATTATTAAAATTTAAAAACCCCGGAAACAATCCCCCCCCGGGACGTTTCCCCTCCTTTATTATTTTCAAAACCCCCGGACATTCCCCCCCGTTATTTTAATTAGGGTGGACTTTTCCCCTCCCGTTAATTTTACAGGACGGACAATTCCCCTCCCGTTATTTTAGCAGAGCGGACAATTCCCCTCCCGTTTTTTTTCATGTCGTGCCTTTAAACTATATATATAATTATAACATATATATGTTCAACAGCCACGGGAGGGAAATTGTCCGCTCTGACAACAGCGGGAGGGGAATTGTCCGCTCTGCTAAATTAACGTGAGGGGAATTGTCCGCCCTGTAAAATTAACGGGAGGGGAATTGTCCGCCGTAAAAAAATAACGGCAGAGGAAATGTCCGGGTTGTGAAAAAACATTCAAATTTACTGGGAGGGGAATCGTCCGGGAGGGGAATTGTCCGGATATATATGAGACATTTAAAGAGTTTTCAGTTGTAATTTTTGCTTGATTATCTGCCTTCTTAATAGATCATTCTAGATAAAATAAACAATATTATAACATATATATGTTCAACAGCCACGGGAGGGAAATTGTCCGCTCTGACAACAGCGGGAGGGGAATTGTCCGCTCTGCTAAAATAACGTGAGGGGAATTGTCCGCCCTGTAAAATTAACGGGAGGGGAATTGTCCGCCGTAAAAAAATAACGGGAGGGGAAATGTCCGGGTTGTGAAAAAAACATTCAAATTTACTGGGAGGGAAATCGTCCGGGAGGCGCATTGTCCGGATATATAAGAGACATTTAAAGAGTTTTCAGTTGTAATTTTTGCTTGATTATCTGCCTTCTTAATAGATCATTCAAGATATTCATCTCTGTGTTTTACCTTTAAATAAAAAATACAACCAAACTGAATTTACATAAAATTGTATTTTAAGTTTTTACTTAAATTGTATGTTAAGTCAGTAATAGTGACTATGCATTTCGTGATAATTAGTCTAGCAAATGGCAGCTTGACATAATGTTACAATGAAAACTCCAAAAATGTGCTAATGTGCTCAATGGTCAAACAAAGGCAAGTGTCAAATGGTAATTTTATCTTGCATATAGGTTTATAGTTGGTAGCAGGGCTTTTCACAAAGTTCATTAACTGTAAAATTGGTGAACTTAAACTCATCATTTAATCCTCATTCTACACTGAACAATGTACATGCCTGCAAATACAATAAATGCTTAAATTGATACTAATGTTATAAATCAGTACAGACTTATAAGTGAGAGGGGGCATTGAATTTTCATGACTTTATAATTAAAGTTTATATTTCATTTGAGGCCATCACAATATTATCTTGTGTTCTTTGGATCATCCATAACATATATGATGTAGTAGATTTGGTGTAGTAATGCAAAGTAATGCATAGTAATGCACCTTCATTACCTGAATTTTGAATTCCATAACCATTACAAGTAATGCAAATTGGCATGAAGTATCATTACAAGAAAAGCAATGCATTCCTTCTGCAATACCATTACCAGTATCATTACCCCAAGCCTGCTGTAGTATTCAATATAAACTGCCTGCCCCTGTGGTATTCAAGGGGCTTAAAATGATTTAACAGTAAATTCACAGAGGGGCATATTGTTCTAGACTTGAATCGTTGTCAACAGTAACCAAGAGTAATGTATTGAAAGCAAATTCATGACTCCTGAATACATAATCGAAATATAAGAATTATGTAATTTTTTTATCTTAAAAAAGAATGTTTAAAATGCCAAAAAATAACAGAAACAGGCAGAAACTGCATCGTGAGTACATTAGCGCTAGAAATCATTTGGCAAACTGAAAGAACGTATAGATATGCTCATTCGCTGGAAATCAAAGATATGTGAACCTCGAATCCGACAGAGTTTGGGCAGAAAATAATGAAACTTGACCCAATGGGAGACTATAAAAACCTATAGTTGTTGATGAAAATGGTGAAATATGAAGGAACAACACACTGTTTTAGATAGGTGAAAAAAGACTTGGATAAAATATATAATAGATCTAGTGATGATTGATTGATTGATTGATTATTTTATTTCCTCCTGTTATGTAACTTTGACAAGGATCATTACAGACAATGTCTGAACCATAAAGTGTTACTTGATCCGCTATATACGGTAATTTAATTATGAACAGAAACCTATCACTGGACGAGATCACCATGATTACAATTAGTAAAGTACTTGAATTAAATAATTTCCCCGCTATTGAATTAGTTTACGAATTTATTGATGCACCCTCGTACTTATAGTACGGAACAGTCCATCTTAATACTATAAAGGTAAATGAAATGTTGCGCATCTTAATGGTTGTAGGTTTGACTGATTATTGTAAAAGAAAGTAATACATGTCTCAATAGCTCAATGCAAAGATCCTTGACCTTTCTAATTATATCAGATTAGTGGACACAATAACAATTTCACCAACAAAAGACTGAATAGTATCTGTCTGCTTAAGTTCATGTAGATAATTCTAAGATTTAAATAGACCCCTTAATTCATACGTTTTTTCATATTTTAGATAACTCTTTTGAACTTAGACTTGGATTATAACAATTTCAGAAAATGGTTTGTTTACAGGAAAATTAATGTTTATTTTTTATTGTAAGAGCTCAAAAAAATACTATATTCCTATATGTTAAAATAGAGAATAGCTCAAATATTAACTATAAATTATAAATAAGTTTCTGAAAATGTCAAATGGTTTGTTGAATACAATAATGATATGTCTTTGTGAACTTATATGAATTTATATACTATTGTATGTCTTTGTGAATTTCAAGACATGTTATAATATTTGTATGTGAAATCAAAAAATAAGGTTACAAATTAAAAAGAAAGACTGTTTGTGGTTATATCTATTGTTATTCAAATGAAAGGTTATAGTAGGGATCTATTAATCGGTAGAGCACAAAGTTAAAAAGGAACCTACTCAAAAAAAAAGTTTTTTTGTAGTTTTTTTTTATATTTTCCTCCTTCATATACGAAACAACAAAATGATAATGTTCTTTCATTTAATTGATTGATTTATTTATTTATGTTACTTTTTAATCGGTGTATCTTCATCTCATTTATTCCACTATCTCATATTTCCATTTCCTATTATAAATGTATGAATATTTTAACACATTTTAAGAGAGACAAAAATACCTTTAAGTTCATATGCGTGATCATATATTTATTTTGTCAGACAGTAAAAATTAAAACTTGAACAAAAATGGAACTGTTTCCACCAGGTTTCGAGCCCACTAGCTTAATTCTTTTTCATATTAATAAGCGTCTTACTTACTGTGCTATTGTGTAAAACGAAGATAATATCTCTTAGTGTTTGAAATTATGTTTTGTCCAATAGGATTGCAGTATTTCAAATGAATCGTAACACATTTACAATAGTAAATCGGCAAACTGTTAATCTGTGTAGTAAATTGACTTTTATAAAAATAATTTAAAACACTAAGACGGTTAAAATTGATTAGTATGTATTTACAAAATTAAATTGATCGGAAACAGAAATCATGAGCACTAAATAGACAAATATCTTCTCTTTTTTTTCTTTTTTTTTATTGACGATGCTTTCATTTTTCATTCATTACTATACATGTATATAAATCGGTGAGAAGAGATGAATTAGACGTTTTAAAGTTCATGCAATTACATGAAAAATATTTCTTTAAAGCATTTTCCTTATCGTTAAGCAGTTTTTTTAAATATGCCCCTGTAATATTTTTCGGAAAAATTCAAATTAAAATTTGTTTTAGGGAAATCACTTGCGGGAATTTTCCCAGGTATTTTTGATATTTTTTATTTTCAGATTTTAACATTTCATAAAAATTAAATTTAAAAAGGATATGAAAATTTGTGAGTGTCCCCTTGGTTTTTTAAAAATTTTTTTAAACAATAACAAATTTTTCCCCATTTGGAAAGTAATGTTTAACATAAAGTTTTTTTATACAATACTTGGAATATTTGTTTAAATATAGGTGACTAAAAATTGGGTGTTTTGGGGCCCGGTCCCCTTAATTCACAGTTTTCATTTTCATTGTTTTACTCTTCTCTATAATATATAAATTTCTTACCCTTTATCTCATTTTAATATATAATATATTTTTAAATTTTGACTTTCCCCTTTTTTAATTTTTTTAAAAAAGAAAACCTTTTTGCTACGTTAAAATTATACTGGGTTTTTTTAATAATTTTGTAAGGGAAAATATTTAAAAAAATTATCGGGGCACCTTTTTCTTAAAATTTAAAAGTTTACGACAAAAATCGTGTTTTTTTTTCGTTTTTTTTTTGGGCCGGGCAGACTATTCGTTTAATTCTTAAATCCATAATGTATTTTTTTTATTATTTTTGTTTTGATAATGTTTGGATAATTTGATGGGGGGTTGGAAATTTAGGTGCTTTAATAAAAATGATAAAGGTAAAATGTTTAGAGGGATGTGTATACAGAAAGTGTCATTTTAAGTTTAAATCTGATTATCCCACGCCGGGGGGTCATCAAACAAGATAACGCTGTCCGCATAATTTTAACGTTTTTTAAACGTGTATTTTAAAAAATATTTTTTGTTTTTCTGAAAAAAAAATTTTTAAGTTTATTTTAATAAAAAAATCAGTGTAAAACATTGTGATTAGGGACAGGAGTTAATTTGTTCCCGTTTCTTTTTTTTCAAAAAAAAGAAAATAGTAGAAAAAAGTATGTTCCAAAAATAAATCAATATAAAAGGTCACAAGGGGTGGCAGTAAAAAATTTTAGTTTTTTTTATGACCCCCCGGTACTCGCCCCCCCCCATAAAAGGGTTTAAAAGGGTTATTAACTGGCAAATGATCATACAATGGTTATTTTTATTTGTATTCTTAATAATTTGGTAATACCCGTTTCATTAATGTAAAAGGGGGGAAAAATTTTTTAGTTTTGGTCCCATCAGTTTTAAATTTTTTGATTTCGGATATTCAGATAGATTGGTAAACAAAATCTTCATTTGTTAAATTTACGATATTCAGATCAATTTTTAGAAACTTTGGGTAATTTACCCCAACAAATGAAAAATTATTAAAAAAAAACCAAACAAAAACCCTCCCCAATTTTTAAAATTTGGAAAAATACAGAAAAAATTCGAGTTTAAATTGGATTTTTAAAGGGAAGTTTCTACTTATTTTGGCCCATTTATTAAGTAATATAATTTTGTAAATAACATGAATTTAACCCTTAAATGACTTCAATTTGATAAAAAAAAGGGTTTTTTTTAAAACATTTTTTTCAAATATTTAAAATTTTAAAAAAAGAAAGGAAAAAGAAAGAAAAAAAAAACCCAAAAAACCTTTAAACACTCGAGCTGCTCACGCAGTTTATTTTGGGAAGGGGTTTTTTCGTTTTGTTTTTTTTTTTTAAAATTTTTGAATTTTGATTTTTTAAATTTTTTTTTTTTATAAAATTAAAACAATTTTAATCATGAAAAAGCATGCTCGGGGTTTGGGATAAGTTTAAAAAATGTTTAAGGGTTTAAATGTTTTAAAAAATTTTTACCCTTTCATATTAAAACCCAAAATTTTAAACTAAATTTTATTCCTATCATCCTCTTTTAATAGCCCTTTTTTTTTTGAAACCTTAAATTTAAAACTATATAGCACTCTTTCCCCTTTAATATGGGTATTTTAACTAAGTTTGGAAAAGTAAGGGGGCCTTCCCTGGCCGAGTGGGGTTAAAGGGCGTTGACTTGAGATTTCCCCAGGTCCCTCACCGCTTGTAAAAATTCGATCCCCACTTTCGAAATCTTTCATGTGAGGGAAACCCCTCGCTGGCTTACGGAAGGGGCGGTGTTTTCCCAGGTGCCCGCTCGTGCCTGAAATTTAAAGCCCGGGAAAGGGGGACTTGGGGGGCTTTTCCTTTCCACCAAAAAAGCTGGGAAAAAAACGAGAAAAAATCTCGGGGGGAACCCCCCTTTGGGTGGGGCCCCACTTTAAATGTACGGGGCGCCCCCCTATGGGGTTTCCGCGGCGACCTTAATAAAAGCATTTTTAAAAACAAAAAAAAAACAAAAAAAAAGTTAACCCCAAGTTTTAAAGTATAGGTTTTCGTTTATCCGCAATTTGCCCCAGTTTTTTTTCCTTTTTTAAATAAATTCGTAAAAAACATATTAAAAAAATTTTTTTTGTTAGGGCCATTTGATGTTTTAAAAATTTCTTTAGTTTATTGGAAACTTTTAAAAGCTTTTATTGATGTTTTAGCAAGATACATTAAAAAAACTGCTTTAATATTGATTTTTTAAACATCCTCTTGGAAATTTTTTTTTTGTTTTTACAAATTTTTATATATTTTTATAAAAAACCCTGTTTGTTATTATCTTTTAAAAAATAAAGGTAAATTTTTTCTTATTTGATACATTATCATAAAGATTTTTTTGTGTTAGGGATGTATAACTTTTAATGATACTGTTCTCTATCAGAAAAAAACTGCTAATAAGTATTTTGTATTTTGTTTTAACATCTACCTTCTCTTTTTTGGGAGGGGTTTTCTTTCAGTGGGATGGTTAGACTCACTGGGGTAAAAAAATGGTATCCAATTTTCCCGTGAGGTTTCCAGAAGAAAATTTTTCATTACTGGCCTATGATTTAGAAAATTTTTACTTAAATTTCTCATAAATTATTTTGTAAAACAATGTACCCAAAATTTTATTATATATTTTTTAAAATAATCATTTTGTTTCTTTTGGTTTTTTTCCATGATCACCTGAAAAGGTTGGAAAACATTTGGTTTTTTTAAAAATTTAAAACTTTTTTTGCATTGAACCATGTAACCATGTTTAAAATCTAAAATAAAACCCTTGTTCCCCGTTGTTCTGTTTTAAGGGTTTTATAAGCCAATATTTAAGGAGATTTTTTTGGTTTTTTATCCCCTTTTTTGGGGATTTTTTTAAAAGATTCCTTTTTTTTTGAAGTTTATTTTAAT
>NW_026856972.1:2500-81256 GCF_026571515.1 Ruditapes philippinarum | reverse complement strand
CATGTATATGCCAATTTGTGTATTGTGTCTTACAAAATCACAGGGCGCTTTATTTTTTATGGAATTGTTTGCCTTCTTGTCAAGCGCTTCGTGATCCAGATCTAGTCCAAGCTTTATCGAAAAACTTTAACAAGAGGCCCATGATGGCCCTGAGGTCGCTCACCTGTATATAGCCCCCCCCCCCAAACCCATAAGAAGATGTTTCATGCTAAACATCTAAGCTCTAGCTCATTGGGCTTTTTAAAAGAAGATTTTTTAAAGTTTTTACTAGTATACACATATAGTTAAAAACAATGACACCCCTGGGGCGGGGCCAGTTTTGACCCCAGGGCTTTTGTTTGAACAAACTTTGTAGACACTTACTAGAAGATGTTTCATGCTTAATATATAAACTCTAGCTATTTGGGTTTCTTCAAAGAAGATTTTTTAAACTTTTGCTATACACTTGTAAAGGAAAATAAATGACCCCCGGGGTGGGGCCATTTTTGACCCCAGGGCTTTTAATTGAACAAACTTGGTAGACACCTATTAGAACATGTTTGATGCTAAATATCTTAGCCCTAGCTCTTTGAGTTCTTTAAAAGAAGATTTTTTAAGTTTTTTGCTATATGCATATAAGGAAAATCAATGACCCCCTGGGGCGGGGCCAATTCTGACCCCAGTGCTTTTATTTGAACAAACTTGGTAGACACTCATTAGAACATGTTACATAATAAATATCTTCGCTCCAGCTCTTTGGGTTCTTTAAAAGAAGATTTTTTAAAGTTTTTACTATATGCATATAGGGAAAATCAATGACCCCCCTGGGCGGGGCCAATTTTGACCCCAGGGCTTTTATTTGAACAAACTTGGTAGACACTCTTTAGAAGATGTTTCATGCCAAATATCTAAGCTCTAGCTCTTACAGTTCTTTAAAAGAAGATATTTAAAGTTTTTTCTCTTGGTTGCCATGGCAACCAGAGTTCTGCATGGAATTAAATTCTTTGAACAATTTTTAAAGGTGACCACCAAAGGAACATTCCTGTGAAGTTTGGATGAAATTGGCTCAGTGGTTTATGAGGAGATGTCATTTAAAGCAAAAGTTTACGGACGGACGACGGACGGACGACGGACGAAAAGCGATCACAAAAGCTCACCCTGTCACTTTGTGACAGGTGAGCTAACAAGAGCTGTCCGTAAGACAGCGCGCTCGACTTTTTTATTGCTTGCCAATAAAAAAAGTTTTTGCAGTAAAAGGCAATACAAGAATCTCTGTATTTTTAAAGTGAACAATGGCCATGAGCATTAAGATATTTAGTGAAGAATTATTTTATTATGACATAATTTATGGTAAAGTGAACAAGTGGATAGGAATGAATTTTTTTAGATTTTTTAAGTTTTTTAGTGCTTGCCTATAATACAAAACATTGACAGTTAAGGGCCATAATTCAAATAAAATCTTTGACAAAATTACCTTCTCCTGGACATGTTTGGGAATCATGATTGTAAACAAGTATTCCAACTTTCAAATTAATATCTCAAACAGTTCAGTCAAAAAGTGGACTGGTACTAAAAACTTAACCAAGATTCTAAGTCGATAAAGGCCTTAATTTTTAAAACAAATCCTTGACAGAGTTACCTTCTCTTGCGTACAGATGGGGGTAATGATGTGAAATAGCATTAAAAGTTTCAAAGCAATATCTCAAAGGGTTAAGGCAATAAGTGGATTTTTACCCATATTCAATGTATTTTCTAAGTCAAAAGGGGCATAATTCTGTCAAAAACCTTGACAGAGTTATGTCCTCTTGTCTGTTGATGAAGGTCGTGATGGTAAAACAAGTATGGTCAGTTTCAAAGCAATACCTCCAATGGTTTTGAAATAAAGTGAGGTGGTACAAAAAACTTAACCAAGCTCAATACACTTTCTAAGTCAAAAAAGGGCCATAATTCTGTCAAAAACCTTGACAGAGTTATGTACTCTTGTCTGTAGATGGAGGTTATGATGGTGAACAAGTATGGTAAGTTTCAAAGCCATACTTGTAATACTTCTGAAATAAAGTGGGGTGGTACGAAAAACTTAACCAAGGTGTGACGCCAACGCCGACGCCGGGGCGAGTAGGATAGCTCCCCTTTTCATAGAAAAGTCGAGCTAAAAAGTGAAGTTTGAACCGAAAATACTATCGTATGAAAATAGCTTGAATTGCCATGTAAATCGAAAATACGATCGGGTCTACGAAAATAAGATTTATTTTTGAATATAATGTATCAGAAACTATTTTTGCTGTTATTAAATGATTTGTTTGAATGAAATAATAAAGCATAAAATGTTTTGTAATGAAATATTAGACGTTTGTCCGGCAAATATGGTAAATATTCCAAATTTGGTATTGTAAGAACGCATGAACAAGAGGGCATCCACGCGGTTACACGACTTACCAGAATCGGCCGAATTACCGGAATCGACCGGAATCGGCGGTGAATTACCGGAATCGACCAGTAACTTTGTAATAATTAAACTTTTTAAGTTTTTTTCTTGCAATTTTATAAAATATAAACAATATCAATGATTTATGAAAAGATTTTTATAAATAAAATCGCTTTTGATTAATTTATCAAGAGATCTAATATCGGCGAGCTACTGCCAAACTGCCTGTGACCGGAATCGGCCTGTTATTTCGTTGTTTATGCAACTTTTAATGTTCCTTTTGCATGTTTTTATAAAACCTAAATATTATCATTAATCTTCCTAGAGATTGTGAAAAAAATCGCTTTTAAATAATGATAATAATAAACAAATATTTATGATCAGCGAAAACGGGCAAACTGCCGGAATCGGCAAAGGATTACCGAAATCGGCCTGTAATTTGCTTATCTATATACTTTAAACAAAATGTTTGCACCCTTGATTATAAATAAACAATAGCAATGATATGTAATCAGAGTATTGTCAATAAAATCACTTTTTATTAATTAAATAAGATATTTAATATCGGCGAGTTACTGCCATACTGTCGGAATCGGCGAAGGATTACCGGAATCGACGTTTAATTTAGTCTATTGTACTTATTAACGTTTTTGTTACATATTGTTAATATTCATCTTATAAAATATAAATATTATGAAAGATATTTAAAAGTTTCTTTCTTTCTTTTATTTTGTAAATTTCAATTCGCCTTTGGTTAATAAAGCAAGAGATCGAAGATCGGCGAGTTACATACCCTACTGTCATACAGCCGAAATAGGCGAATGATTACCGGAATCGGCCTGTATTATTGTAATTTATGGACTTTGCAAGAAAAAATGCAAACAATATAATAGATGTCTTAAAAGATTTCTGTAAATGAAGAATCCTTATTAAATAATAAGCTAGAGATTTAAGGTCGGCGAATTACTGCCATATCGCATAATTATATGCAGTGCCAGGGCTATCGGACAATTACCGGAATCTGTCTGTTTTTTCCCCACCAATATTTCAACGTTTAAAAAATAACCTTGAAATTATTTTATTAAATACAAACAATATAAACGATTTTTATAATGTTTTATTGAAATCGGTATCAAATAAGAAGCAAAAGATTTATGAAAAAATCGCTGTTGTATAATAATAAAAAGATTAATATTGAAGATCGGCAAAAAACGGAAACCTGTCGAATAGGCGATGGATTACCGGAATCGACCTGTAATTTGGTTATTTGTGAACTTTTTAAATATTTCTTTTGCATGTTTTTATAAGATATAAATATTTTCAACGATATTCATTTTGTAATTAAATTTGCTTTTGATTAATAAACAAGAGACCTAAGATCGAATGACTGTCATACTGCCGATATAGGAGAAAGGATGGGCGGGATCAGCCTGTATACTATAGTTATTTTTATGTTATTTATTAAATGCAAATAATATCATTGATATAAAAAGATTTTTTGAGAAATAAAGGTCACTTCTTATTATAAACTGGATGTTTAAGATAGACTAATTACTATCATAGTGCCTGAATTAACAGGGAAATACCGGAATTAGTCTGTTATTTTGTTAAATTTCAGCGTTTTAAAAATATCTTGCCATATTTTATTAAATACAAACAATTCAAATGATATTTAATAATATTTATTGTAATCGCTATTACATAATAAACGAGGTGATCTATGATTTCTTCCATACTACCGAATCGACGAGCGATTACCGGAATCGGCTTCACGTCGTCTAGGATTACTGGAATCGGTTCTAATTTTGTTATGAATGTGAACTTAATATAATTATTATCATTTATTTTTGCATGTATTTACAAACATTATCATTGATCTATTATGGAATAATGCAATATCGTCTTTTCATTATATTTTTTCAGGACATTGCTAACAGAGGATTGTTTGAAATGACGGATAACAATAGGTCAGTTTAGTCTTTCTTTATGTTTGCATAACTCAATTCTTGATTTCATAAAGTAGTCGATTTATAATTACATGCAATAATTTTTATTTACGAAATAAAATATAGGATTTAGCTCAATACAGGATTGGAGCAGTACCTCTAGACGCTTGCAGAAATCATGATCACAAAATAGACAAATATAGGTTTTTTCGCATATTTTTACATTTTTCCTTCATTATCGCACTTAATTCGGTGTGATAAGATGAATTAGACCTGTTTTAGTTCATTCCGTTGGGTAAAAAGGCAAGATTTTAGCATTTTAACATTCAAGCGCCTTGTCCGGTATACGGTATTTAGTGTGGTGCTCCAATCCTTTTTTTAGTCACAGCCATAAATATAGAACGTATCGTAAGACAGGAACAAAAGTGTCTAAAAATAGCAACTAATGAATAAATAGTATTTATATGATCACGGGTCGTTCACGTGCCAGGCATGGTATAATGGATTTAATGTTTGTTTTGGTTTATGATAGCTGACATGTGTATATACACGGATTAATTAACGTCCTGACTAGGGGTATCTCTCTGGCCCCTGCAATAAAATATTTCCGGTAGCAGCGGCGATTTTTTTAAGAAAATGACCGACAAAGAAATGTTTAATAGTTTAAATTCTTTCATGTGCGCTATTGTTTTCATAACAGACACAGCATGGGGCCGTGTATTATACGACATGATAAAATCATATCCCATATATCATCTTTGATGTCGGCAACATGAAAATGCCGAAAAAGGCCGTGGAACTCAAGGATGTCTTTCCTTTATCATCATTTGATCTAAATTAGATCGATAAATGATAAAATTTAATTAAATTCATGATTCATGAAGAAAATATATGACCATGACAGCAGAAATTCTGACATATTTCATTCAACAGTTATATACATGTATTACAGAAATTACAGTTACTATTATGAAATAAATTATAAAAAAAAACTAATAAAATAAATAAAAAAAAAACAAAGAGATTTTTTTTACTGGTATAAAAAAAGGAACTTGTTGTTATTTATTTCACTAAAAATTAATGCTGCATAAACCAAAAAAATTATTAATAATATGCCATATTTCCCTAATCCCTGTAAAAGAGAGAGAAAAATTATACATCATTTTATTGTTTATAACTACTGTAATTATACTGTTATAAAGCCCACAAATATAAAATTTATACCACTGGAAAGATAATTCAAATCTCTACAAATCTTACATTGACATATATATTGTCAAACTTGTAATTAAACCATTTTACATTAGTTAAAACACATAAGTAGCCTAATTTATCTGAAACAATGGAGAAAAAAAAACACCATCACGTATATAGTTTATTACTTAATAACTCATTTAGACATATTTGTATAAACCCAACAAATATGATATTTATACCATTGGAAAGGTATTTCAATTCTCTACAAACTTTTTATTGATACAAAAATTGTCAAAACACAACTTAATACTTTATTTTCCAGTTAAAGTATATAGGTATCTAATTTTACCTATAATTTATCATACCCTATATGGAGATAGTGTGTGACTCCTTATCAGTAGGATATTGATTATTGATTATCTATCTGGCTACTGTATTATGGGGTGTAAAGCAGTAAATTAAGGGGGCTGTATCAGGGAAAAGGTTAATAAGGATTCTTCATTTACAGAAATCTTTTTAGATATATATTATAATTATATTGTTTGCATTTTTTTCTTGCAAAGTCCATAAATTACAATAATACAGGCCGATTCCGGTAATCATTCGCCTATTTCGGCTGTATGACAGTATATGTAACTCGCCGATCTTCGATCTCTTGCTTTATTAACCAAAGGCGAATTGAAATTTACAAAATAAAAGAAAGAAAGAAACTTTTAAATATCTTTCATAATATTTATATTTTATAAGATGAATATTAACAATGCAACAAAAACGTTAAAAAGTACAATAGACTAAATTATACGTCGATTCCGGTAATCCTTCGCCGATTCCGACAGTATGGCAGTAACTCGCCGATATTAAATATCTTATTTAATTAATAAAAAGTGATTTTATTGACAATACTCTGATTACATATCATTGCTATTGTTTATTTATAATCAAGGGTGCAAACATTTTGTTTAAAGTATATAGATAAGCAAATTACAGGCCGATTTCGGTAATCCTTTGCCGATTCCGGCAGTTTGCCCGTTTTCGCTGATCATAAATATTTGATAACAAAATCTGTAAAAAAAAATCTGTAAAAATATAGGATATCTATATGAAAATTTGATATGATTGGTCACTATAATAAATCGCAAATAAACACCTTTAAAGATGGGCTTTAATAAGTGTGTGTCAATTACGATAAGTGCGAAAATTCAATAATCCAATCATCGTATTAGCGCATTGATTGCTGCCGACAGTCATGTGCACGTGTCATACGCTGTATTGTTTTTTTCCTTCCCTCAAATAGAAATATCTTGTTTATGCATTATCTAATTAAAGCACTTAAAGCAATAAAGTTATATACTTTTCCAGGGCTCTCGATTGACACGGGGATCCGGGTTTTGACTCCTGAAAATCAGGAAATGATCAAATTTGACATGTGATAAAATCTGCACAAGAGTCAATTTGCCACGTGGGATTTTCAGCTATGCAATAATAATTACCTTAAATCCATCCCTAATTACCTATCAAAGCCTACATATGTTCAAATCACACTCAAAAAAATGTCACCGTGTGTAATACACAGCATTGTTTATAGCCTGTGCACTGAAGCGCGACATCATTGGATGCAATAATTTGACAGTGCTAAAAATAGCTTTACACAACTGATAAGAATTACATACTTGAGGTGGCTTTTAAAGGTTTATAATACGTCTTTGACTTACTTGGAGTACCTGTGCATTTGTTATTTCTTTCTCCATTAAATATTCCTAGTGCATTTTGGTATTTAAAATTAATATGATACATAGCATATCAGTAAAGATATTTTTTTTATATTTTATACATTTAATCATAAAAGCTGCTGCTTATTTTATTCTTTCACAGTAAAAATGCAATTCATTTTTTTTATTTGTTTAGTTTTTTTGTTGTCTTTTTTTTTCTTTCTTTTTTTTGGTGGGGGGGGGTTATATATACATTATAACTAGGCAGTTTTTCCATGTTAAATATTATCAATTTAGACTTGAGAATCTACACAAAATGACCTCCAATATAGTAATTTTTGTAACATAAAAATGATTCATGTAGTCAAATGACACTAGAAAAACTAGAAATGTGTCCATAGGACACTGATGCCCCCACACGCCACTGTTCTGTCAATCTTATGACTCTAGGTCAAATATTTTTTGGACTACATGTGCCACAAGTTGAAAACTAAAAATCAACAAACGGCCATAATTCTGTTAAATTTGGTCGCAGCAAAATATCCTTCCTTTACTACGATCTACACATTAAGGTTGTTAATCCCTGGAAGTTTAAGCAAAATCTGCCATCTGGTTTAAGAGGAGTTGTGTTCACAAAATTTCTACATAGTATAAAGTGGAAAAATCAACAAAGGGCCATAATTCTGTAAAATTTGGTCGCAGCGAAAATTCCTTCCTTTACTACCATCTTCACCTTAAGGTTGTTCATCCCTGTAAGTTTAAGCAAAATCTGCCATCCGGTTTAAGAGGAGTTGCGTTCACAAAATTTCTACATAGTATATAGTGAAAAAATCAACAAAGGGCCATAATTCTGTAAAATTTGGTCGCAGCGAAAATTCCTTCCTTTACTGCCATCTACACATTAAGGTTGTTCATCCCTGTAAGTTTAAGCAAAATCTGCCATCTGGTTTAAGAGGAGTTGCGTTCACAAAATTTCTACATAGTATCTAGTGAAAAAATCAACAAAGGGCCATAATTCTGTTAAATTTGGTCGCAGCAAAAATTCCTTCCTTTACTACCATCTACACATTAAGGTTGTTCATCCCTGTAAGTTTAAGCAAAATCTGCCATCCGGTTTAAGAGGAGTTGCGTTCACAAGATTTCGGGACGTACGGACGGACTGACGGACGGACTGACACTCGGACGGACAAGTGCAACGCTATATGCTCCCACTCTGTGGGGGCATAAAAATATTTGACTCATGAAAATTTTGGCCAAAGAGTCTTTGACTCGTGAAATTCTGACCCTACTGAGAGCCCTGCTTTTCTTTTACTTAATATAGATATTATTTTCATATTAGAATCTACACGTATTTTCAATTATGTTTTATAATTTGGTAAAAACCATTTCCATATTGATATCTTATTTTCATATAAATTACAGATTTTGATTTCTTTTTCGTATCATTCTGAAACAGATATTATGTTCATACTAATACATTTGTATTTTTTTCGTATAGATCTTATTTTTGTAAGGATTTTATTTTCATGCAAATTTCATATTCACAGATCTTATAAAAATATTTGTAAAAATCTTAGTCGAAAACATAATTTTCATACAGAATATATACATCTTATTTTGGCATACATTGTAGATCATATTTTCAATTGGATCTTATTTTCGTACAAATATCAATTCATATATACGGATTTTAATTGTTGGCAGATCTTATTTTCGTACATGTAGTAGTAAAATCATTCAATGAATGCATAAATATATATTTTATATAATTATTTCAACAGATAAATGCACTATTTAAAAAATAAATCTTATTTTCGTAGCCGCAATCTTATTTTCGCGAAAATAACTTATTTTTGGTATCCATCTATACCGGCCACCATGACATACATGTGTAAAAAAGTAGTACCATGAAAATAAACATCATTTACCTATTTCTTGTGTACATGACAAACACACTTCACTGTTACACATAAAAAAGGTTAGATTTTAAAGTTTGATAGTGTTTTCATTTTAATAGTAGTTCATAAGGCTATAAATGATGATTGTTTTCTTGCACTACTTTTTTACAAAAAATAATGGAGGCCATGTGCTTAGAAGGACATGAGATATGGATTTATTTTGGAGTTAAGTTTTGAAAGATTTTTGTATTTGCTGCAAAAAAATAGCTTTTGTAGGCACTAAAACAGACCTTAGAAAGGATTTTGCCATTCATGAAATGTGCATAAAACTTTGCACATTCAAGGTAAATATTCTTATTGTTATCATTTTTATTTTTGTTTATAATTGTCCTTAAAATATAAACCTGGAAGTGTACTTTCAAATGGTTCATCATTTTATAATAAGAGCTTTGTTGTCATATGAATTTTGGCCTACTTTCACTTTGGACAGGCTTTCTGAAAACAAACTTATCGCATGACCGCCACAACTTTCCTTTGAAGATCGGCGTTCTCTAAATTTCAGTATTGGAAAACTTTGGGGTGCTCTAAATGAGGTATCAGTATGCTTTGGGGTGTTCTAAATGAGGTATCAGTACACTTTCTCGCGCATGCCCAGTTTATTATTTTATTTCAAATAATAAAGTGAGCATACCTGAAAAAGAGCAAAAAATACATTACACAGTTTACAGACTTTTTTTAATGTTTATATATCATCTCAATCTTTATTTTTATTTCAAAATCTGAAAATGCAGTTATTATAAGATGTTGACTCCAGTGGAAAGTAATCGCCATTTTCTGCATCCTGTCCTCAAGGACAAATCTGAAACAATGATCAAATTATTCTTTTTTTTTTTTTACTTTAAGTCAATGCTTTCGTTTTACAGGAGATTCTGACCAGTAAGCCATTCAGTAAATCACTACACGTATATGAACATAATATTCTAGCGTAATTATTAATAGATGGAAGTAGTTTATATGTTAAAATAAAGCAAATATTACGAGAGAGCGTAAATCTCCAAGAAAAAAGTCGTGATGGTCATGCGATAAAACAGTTAGTGTTACAGAATAAATACTCGGACTTCACGGGCTGGTCTGAATCTGAATGTATACACTGCAGAACCTTCCGGTATGTACGCAGCGGACTTTACCAGCTGGTATCAGCGCATGGGGCGACAAAAGGGTCAATCATGGAAATTTATCTCGACGTTCCGTCTCGATTAATTTCCTATGATTGACCCTTGTTGTCGCCCCATGCGCTGATACCAGCCGGTAAAGTCCTCGTATATATTCTATACATGGCTGACAAAGCGGAATCACCTTAATAATCATACCCCATACAATAGGACTAGCTGTTGCAATTATTAATCAATATTATGAATTCATTTAAGGAAGAGCTTAATAAAAGTCTAATTAATGTGTGTTGATATTGAAGATTATTAGCACTCAGCGCGTAGTTGTTGATGGAGCAACGTCCGACCCAGCACCCGTTATCAGCGGAGTCCCCCAGGGAAGTGTGCTCGGACCCATACTCTTCCTGGTCTTCATCAATGACCTGCCACTTCATGTCACGTCCAAAGCCAGACTCTTTGCTGACGACTGTGTGGTATACCGGGAAATCAACACTGAAGAGGACTGCCACGTTTTGCAGGATGACTTGAAGAAGTTGGCATTGTGGGAGAAACGCTGGGGCATGAGTTTTCACCCAGAGAAATGCAGTATAATCAGGGTCCACAGGAAGAGGAACCCCATCATATACCCGTACTCCTTGAAGGGCCACACACTCGAGATAGACTCGATAACCAAGTACCTCAGAGTCCATATGTCTGGAAACCTCTCCTGGAATCAACATGTTGACAAGATCGTAAAGAAGGGCAACAGCACACTCGGCTTCCTTCGACGCAACCTGCGCATCAGCAATGAACAGGTCAAGAGCGCAGCCTACATGTCACTCGTGCGACCAGGCCTTGAATATTGCTCCACCATCTGGAACCCTTATACCAAGGACCTTACACGCAAGCTCGAGATGGTCCAGAGGAGAGCTGCAAGATATGTGACGAACCGTTACCACAACACAAGCAGCGTATCCTCAATGATCCAACACTTGGAGTGGGAGACATTAAAGTCACGACGGACCAAAGCCCAGCTGACCATGATGTTCAAGATCACCAATGACCTTGTGGACATACCAGTCAGCGATTATCTCACCCCTGCCCCGAGCTGCACTAGAAGTGACCACTCAAAGAAGTTCCATCTACCATCAACATCTACATCGTACTACAAGAACTCTTTCTTCCCTCGTACAGCCACGATATGGAACAGCTTACCTGCCTCCGTTGCAGAGGCCCCTGACTTGGTATCCTTCAAGCAGGGGCTATCAGCCCTCACATTCTAAGTCGCCTTAGGGGCCCAGCTACAAGTACCCACTAGTGATATCCAAGGCTGTGCCGGCAGCGGCCACCGTAACCGGAGAGGTTTGGGTTGAAGAGGCGAAATATAGCTGGCCATACTTTTTGTCTATATCTCTATCTTTGTACTATCCAACCTCTTCTTACTTTCTATCATTTCTTGTATATTTCTTTTTCTTGACCTAGCACCACCCGTCGCGTCATAATCAAGTGTGATTGCGCCGACGTACAATGTAGATGTAGATGTAGACGCGGAAATAAATTTCCCCAAAATCCAACTTTCGTTTTCAATTGATAAAACATTGGTAATTTACCTTAGCGAGTTAATTGTTTTTGACTTGTTATGTTAACATTTCATTCAAGTAAAAAATAATTTACCTATTAGTTACAAACTTTTCAAGATACTTACCGCAATTTCTTCAAATTTTGAGAAAATATTATCCGGGGCTATTTTCCGCCATTCTGATTTTCTTCAATTTGACAGCGCATGCGTACAGTAATCTGGTTCCCTGTCCCATCGGTATGCCTAAAATACGAAAGTGAGATTTTTGACGAAAGTGAGCGAAAGTGAGCGAAAGTGACTTTTAAAATAGTAATTATAACATTTTAATAGACTTTTAAAACAAACTTACAGTTTGTAGACGTAAATTATTAGAAAATAATTATATTAATCGTATTTTTCAATGCGAGCGAAAGGAAGATCTCTGTATATAACTTGTGTATAGAGATTATGCAAAATAAATGGCGATTAAATCATCATAATAATTATCTTTGAAAGTAAATATTATCATTTTCTGATATTATATACGTCCACTTAGTGCAATATTAGTAAAAATAATTTCAATTTAAACGGTATATTTTATAAGTCACTTTCGTATTTTTCAATGTAAGCGAAAGGAAGATATAAGAACTTGTGTATAGAAATTATGCAAATAAATAGCGATTAAATCATCATTATGATTATTTTTGATAATAAATATAATTAGATTCTAATAATATACGTCTACAAACTGCAATTTTATTGTAAAAGTATATTAAAACGTTACAATTAATATTTTAAAAGTCACTTTCGCTCACTTTCGCTTACTTTCGTCAAAAATCTCACTTTCGTATTTTAGGCAAACCCCTGTCCCATTTAGTTCCCATCCAAGAAGTGCGCAGGGGACCAGTCTGATGCGTACTGTAAACGAACACTACTAAATTATAGAAAGATTTCACAACACTAAATATTTTCCTACACTTTCTTTAGTAAAAAAGGTCAAAGAAACATCTGGAAGAGACTCTGCAAACTATTATTATAGGCAATATTGTGCCGTTTCTTTAGTATGAGAAAATAAAAGCAGGCTTATATCATTTTTTATCATCTAATTTTAATTGAATAAATTTGAATGAAGGCTCTCGCACACATAACACCACCTAAATCAGTATATTCAATCTATGTTAACTTAATTATTTCAATCCTCTAGCACCGTCTAAATCAGTATATTCAATCAATGTTAACTTAATTATTTCAATCCTCTAGCAACGTCTAAATCAGTATATTCAATCTATGTTAACTTAATTATTTCAATCCTCTAGCACCGTCTAAATCAGTATATTCAATCTATGTTAACTTAATTATTTCAATCCTCTAGCACCGTCTAAAGCAGTATATTCAATCTATGTTACTTTAATTATTTCAATCCTCTAGCACCGTCTAAAGCAGTATATTCAATCTATGTTAACTTAATTATTATAATCCTCTAGCACCGTCTAAAATCTGTATATTCAATCTATGTTAACTTAATTATTTCAATCCTATAGCACCGTCTAAATCAGTATATTCAGTCTATGTTAACTTAATTATTTCAATCCTCTAGCTCCGTCTAAATCAGTATATTCAATCTATGTTAACTTTATTATTTCAATCCTCTAGCACCGTCTAAATCAGTATATTCAATCTATGTAAACTTAATTATTTCAATCCTCTAGCACCGTCTAAATCAGTATATTCAATCTATGTTAACTTAATTATTTCAATCCTCTAGCACCGTCTAAATCAGTATATTCAGTCTATGTTAACTTAATTATTTCAATCCTCTAGCACCGTCTAAATCAGTATATTCAATCTATGTAAACTTAATTTTTCCAATCCTCTAGCACCGTATAAAGCAGTATATTCAATCTATGTTAACTTAATTATTTCAATCCTCAAGCACCGTATAAAGCAGTATATTCAATCTATGTAAACTTAATTATTTCAATCCTCTAGCACCACCTAAATCAGTATATTCAATCTATGTAAACTTAATTATTTCAATCCTCTAGCACCGTCTAAATCAGTATATTCAATCTATGTTAACTTAACTATTTCAATCCTCTAGCACCGTCTAAAGCAGTATATTCAATATATGTTAACTTAATTATTTCAATCCTCTAGCACCGTCTAAAGCAGTATATTCAATCTATGTTAACTTAATTATTTCAATCCCCTAGCACCGTCTAAAGCAGTATATTCAGTATATGTTAACTTAATTATTTCAATCCTCTGTCACCGTCTAAAGCAGTATATTTAATCTATGTAAACTTAATTATTTCAATCCTATAGCACCGTCTAAATCAGTATATTAAATCTATGTTAACTTAATTATTTCAATCCTCTAGCACTGTCTAAATCAGTATATTCAGTATATGTTAACTTAATTATTTCAATCCTCTGTCACCGTCTAAAGCAGTATATTTAATCTATGTAAACTTAATTATTTCAATCCTATAGCACCGTCTAAATCAGTATATTAAATCTATGTTAACTTAATTATTTCAATCCTCTGTCACCGTCTAAAGCAGTATATTTAATCTATGTAAACTTAATTATTTCAATCCTCTAGCACCGTCTAAAGCAGTATATTCAGTCGCAGTATATTCAATTGTTGCTAACATGTCACTTCCACATATAACATATATCGTAGCAGTGTATTCAGTTTTTGTTAACATACTCACCCTATTTATACCGTCTAAAGCATTGTTCAGATTAACAAAGTGAGCTGGTAGATCACACTTTTTTTTAGCTTGAAATGATCAATACACTTAACATGATTTAAAACACCTGGTTTGAAGATAAACAAATTAAGACATACGCTTGTTGAACAGATCCTTATTTTATTTTAAGAAAGATATAGGACTCAATGGCTACTGTTACTTAGTTTGCTAAAAGATTAACTAACCAAGATAAAGATAAAGTTATGTTATTATGTTATATTATGCTTTAACACGAAGTTTTAATACAAATCTAAACAAAATAGATCTATATAACACCAATTCATCAAGTCAATGCGAATTTGAATTGGTTGTTAAGGCTGGTCGTTTAAATTGCTTTCCTCAAAAGAAAACGTTACCTTACCTAACAATGTTAAAAAAATGCCGATGTTGTTGTTGTTGTTAAAGTGTAAGCCTCCGTACAGATTCCGACTACTTCTTGAATGTTTAATTTTCTATGTTAAAAAGAACAATACCAAGCTCGGATTGGAATGATTAAATTATGATATTTACGTAAAAAGTTTTTGCCAACTGAATGTCATATTATTTATTGTTTTATTTCATTATTTTGTTCCTTTTTTCCATTATAAAGACAAACTCCGTGGCGTATTTAATATATAGCGGGAAATAACAGACCATATTTCATATTTTGTCTTATATTATTAGTTATAAAGATAGTTGACAAGTTATATGGCCCTATATAAACGGCTATTTGTAAAAATAACCCGAGCCGTTTATACCTGTGAACAATCTTCATAACCAATTTATAATACTGCAAGAATCATTTTTAGAGAAAAAAGATTTATTCATGAATCGACAGCAGGCGTGTATATAAAACTATATAAAAGTCATGATTATCCAATGAAAATTGACGTTACAAACGTGCAGTACTATAAATAAATACATATTGCTGTCTGATCGAAGGGTGATTACCCTTGCAAGGAAGATATACTTGACTATATGACTAGTATCCCTTTAACATGATGACTTTCCTCAATTTCTTTCCGAAATAAATGTGTCAATTATGATTAAAGGGAAATAATTAATCAACTAATAGACGGACTATTACTATATCCCCCTTTTTTCTTCGAAAAGGCGGGCAATTGATTACAGTCATTAAAAATCTGCAGACAAAATTTTTAAACAAGACAATGTTTATTGAATGAACTTAGCAATTATTCCAACATCCCTGTATTATATTGGACATCAGAGTTAAGACACAGTTAAGGTTTATTTAATCGAGTCATTTGTTAAAGAAATGATAATCTTAGCGGTTTTTTGTCATTAATTAAGTTCACAGTATGTATGATAAAAATGGACGCTGCAAGTTCATTTTTGTGTCGCCTCTACGGAGTAGTGGCGACATAAAGGGATCACTTCTCCGTCGTCTGTCTGTCCGCCTGCCTGTCCGTCTGTCACAAAACTTGTCCGGACTACTCCTCATAAACTACTTGTGCAATTTCATCCAAACTTTACAGGAATGATCAGTACCAAATCTAGTTGTGCATATTATCAGCATTTTCCGGTTCAATAATTTTTGTCAGAGTTATGGCCCTTTAATATTCTTATTTTTAAAGTTTGTCCGGACTACTTCTCTTATACCACTAATGCAATTTCAATGAAACTTTACAGGATTGATCTGTAGCTCAAGTCCTTGCACATATTGCACAAGTTTTTTGGTGGAATGATTTTTGGCCGAGTTACGGCCCTTTGATAAAAAAGGTGTTTTTCTGTGTGTTGCCAGATACACAAAAGCTTGTCTGGACTACTCCTCATAAACTTCTGGTGCAATTTTATCCAAACTTTACAGGAATGATCAGTACCAAGTCTAGTTGTGCACGGTCTGTTTGTCTGTCTGGCCGTCTGTCACAAAACTTGTCCGCACTACTCCTCATAAACTACTGGGGCAATTTCATCCTAACTTTACAGGAATTTATGTCGCCACTACTCCGATCACTTCTCCGTCGTCCGTCTGTCCGTCTTTACTGAGTTATCGCCCTTGAATATATAACATGTTTTGCCCTGTTAATCATTTTGTGTCTTCCACTACACTGAAGCTGCAACATAAAATTGGCCATCATGAGGCGACACATGTGATCACTGATCGCATTTGTTATGAAAATATAGCAGTTATCATAGTATTGCGATTTTAAATCACAAAATGCATAATATCCTAAACGTTCTATGAAATTCACAGAATTCACAAAAAAATATCATATCGAAAAAATATTACAAAAAATATGTCCGTTAAAAACGCCTTTATGATGCAAATGACATCTGAAGAACGAAGTCCCTTGTAAAATTCCCACCACAGGGGGGATTCATCAGATCGTTAAATCATCGATAAAGCACTTTTTTAGTTAGGCTTTAACAGATGCTGATTCGTTTGAAGAGGTTTAAGGTTACAACAATTAAAATCTTTGAACGATATGTTTGACATTGTGACAAAAGTGAATATGAATACACCAGTATAATAGGTATGAACCAAAAGCATTATGTATTAATGTATTTCCTGCTGATTTAATTAAACAATTTACACATCTTTTATTGTATGTGTCTTATTCTGCACAAACAAGTCATTGAAACAGTTGAACTCGGCGGGGCGACTAAAGATGTACACTTTACGTGAAGTTAGGACCTGATTTGTAATGTTTTTATAATTCCTAAATTGAAAGATGCGATCCATTTAAACCGAAAATGTCGTGAATTTCGATACTTAATTAACAAATCCTTCCTTGAATTTGTCATACAGTTCAAATTTAACCTCATAAGGGATGATTTTATTTGTTTAAAAGGGAATTGGATTTGCCATATGCTTTGACGAAACAATCAAATAACAGAATCCCTCTCAAAGTATTAATTAGTTTGTTCAGCAATGAACTCGAATAGTAAAAATATATTCGAATATTGAAAATGTTTTGTGTTCATAGCCTGTTAAGCTTTCTGACATATCCCAGAATGCATTGTGTAAACAATTCCAACATGATTATAATGTTGATTAGAAAAAGAACCAATAAAGAACGCCCAAAAAAACACTGTGACAATTTATTTAAAAACGAAATCACCTTAATCAATCTTGCCAGCCAATATAATCAATGTGTACCAGGTCTTGCCATTTATCATTACGAACACGTGCTACTTCCCATCACTGTCCCTGTTCTGGGAGCCTATATATCTAAATTTAAACTTTTCTCACGATAACAGGAAGTAAACCTGTTTATATACTGTGAAAATGGCAATATTGAAAATGTTGCAGGCTCGATTTGATTGGACGGTACTAGAAGGTGCCAGTTACAAAAAAAGAGACAGCATGTATGTAGTTTATGCTTAATGAGGGCACAAAAAGCAGCATTCGCTGTCGAGTACGGACCCCGGAAATGTCACCAGGTATGCCCTTAATGGGACTCTACTGAGGTTTTTTGACATGATGGGACTGAAAAAAATCCAGATAAATGTACCATTTGATGTAGGTGAAGATCACTTATCTTTGTGCAAAATTTCAGATCATTCGTGCACTTCGTTTTTCCAGAATAATTATTCAAATTTTTAAAAATGACCAAAAAAGAAAAGCGTTTAAACGCTTTTCACTCAAATTGGGCGAAGAAAGGCATAAAAATACGATTTTTAATTTATTTCAAAGTATATTTCTTAACTATCTTTGCATATATATTTCTGTTTAAAGTGCCCCATATCATTTATGTAAGAAATTCAAATCTTTTAAACCTCAGTGGAGTCCCTTAAAAGGGTTAAATTTTGAAGCACAAAGTGGTGATAATTTACCTCCATGCATTTTACACGGAGTATTAGCCAAAGATATGAATTTTGAGCCACAATAAGGTCACTGTATGGCGGTCAATGAGAAACTAAATGTACACTAACCTCAGAACAGTTAAACATCATGTTAAAGCTCATCTTATATCATGATCTTCATGTAAATGCGTAGATTGTGCGCATGTAAATAAAAGAAAAAACATCCGGTCAGATGACATAGCAACAAGCTGTGTTGTTATGAAATATGTTATATTTACTATCAAGAGGATATTCCAAAGTAAACCCAAACATTTCAATATAAAATAAAAGATAATAAAAGATAAATATTGCATAGATATAAATTTTATTTTTTTTATAAGTTTCATATAAAATTTAATATTCATTTAAAATTAAGAATAAGGTGATTTTCTACTTACATAACTTAAACGCACACAAATTTGCACAAAATACAAAATCATGTATCTTTTTAAAGTAAACATGAAAGTTTAATAACCAATCTTACAATATACATGTATATAATGATAATATATAGACACGATAATAAAATGAAATTCGGATTTTTTTTATATTATTTTAATCAACCGACGAAAATGTTCATCTAAAGAAAAACAAATATCAAGTGCTTTGCACTCTGAATTTCACAAACAAATAATAAATAAATCCGGAAGATCATATGGTTATTTATCAAAACAACGCGGGGAAATATCCATTTAAATTTTAATGTTACTCATTGAGCACTTGATTTTTCAATCTCAATTTCTGAAATATTCATGTATAATGTTTTAAAATAATATGATTGTTATATTTATTATTGTTAATATTTATATGAAGTTCACAATATGCGTTAGTATTTTTTGTCGGACAAATACACTTAATATACTTTTGTAAGTTAAATATAAGGCGAATATTCTAAATGAATACACGAAAATATCCATAACAAATAAGAATAACAATTTACGAAAATGAGAAAATATTTAAAAACAACAGTGTACAGCCAGGCAACAATGCTTACTTAGCACACTATCATTATTGAAATACGTGTACAAATTTATAAAGGGATCAGAAAGCAGTGTTAAATTCGTCTCGGGGTTTTATCACGTTATCATGCTGAGTGCAAAATATCACAGGGTGAGAAAACATTGAACAGGGCTCGAACCCTGCAGGGGCGTAGCTTGAAAATATGTAATGTGTAGGGACTATTTCTAGGGGGGTCCGGGGGCATGCCCCCCCCGAAAATTTTTGAAAATTAACATTGCTGTAGCTGCATTCTGAGGTATTTTAAGGCATGTTCAGAAGAATTAAAAGAGATAATTTTGCAGCATTTTTGCTAGATTGAAAACTCTTTTTTCCCATCAATATAATTATGCCCATACTTAAACGTTTAATCATTATAACTTAACAATACATATACTGTAGGCAAATCTCAAATTATCATAATTGACGTTTAAGCAAAATATGCAATATTTAATTTTGAAATATTGTAATTTATTTCGGTATAACGTCGGATTAATAGTAATTGATTGGCTCAAAGACTGTTTTATAATTAATAAACAAATTTATGCAAATCTGCGCTAACGTGAAAATTTATTTGCATATAGGAAAAAATCAGTCACATTCACAGTGAATAATGTTAGCCAAATATATAATTGGAACACACAATTTAAATACCAATGACATCTGATAAAATATATTGACACACAAACAGCTTCAAATGCCATAATAAATGTATATGAATGTATCCTCTACCTATATATATTGGCAAAACTTATCAACTAAATAAGTCAATCAAATGAAACAGTCTAAGCCGTACATACATTCAGCAATTCAATTAGTACGGTACCTCTTCAATAATTTTCCTAATAAATAATAATTCAGCATGTAAAATAGAGGATATTGAATGAAGATTTAAATTTAAATTATTTAAATAGTTGAATAAAACATCATATTATGCGAGCTCTGGAGAGCATGATAATTATTGTTGTTTTTTGTTTCCACGAGTTCAAAAAATTTAGTATTGAATCAACACGATATTAATTTTCCATTAATTATCAACGGTTTACAGTAAAAAAGTGTAATATTATTTTCATTAAATGTCTTTCATACACTCCTGTGCCTTGGTTTGTGTACAGTAATGATATCAAATATTGAAATTTGAACGAATCGTTCGCGCGAATTTTATTTTATGAGTACGTCATTCTTTCAGAAGAAGTCAAGTTTTCTTCCTTTCTTAGAGGCAAATGTATTGATAATTTTGCTGATATCAACATCCATGTCCTTATGAATATGTAGGATTGCCAGTGATGACATTCTCTCTGTTCTCATGGTTGACCTTAAATAATTCTTAATTCGTTTCATTGCGCTAAACGACCGTTCACATGATGCTGATGTCGGAGGCATTGTAAGAAGAACTGCGAGAATGTTGTAAATACAGGGAAACAGGTCTTTGTTGGTTTTTTGGAGCGTTTCTTGTAGACGAACCGGCCTGTTTTCAGCAATATTCCAACGAACTTTCCACCTCGCGACTTCATTGTTGAACGATTCAAATGTATGGTCGATATCTGGAGCATAAGCAGCGTATATGGCGGGAAGCATTTCAACCTGAAGTTGATGTAATCTTTTCGGTAGAAGATACTGTGCAGCAAAACGATCTTGGTTACTTAAGATACGAGATTCGATTTCCTGTACCAGATGATCAAGAAATACATAAAACAATGTGACTTTCCAATAATCTGACACTGTGTGAACATCTGGGTTTGCTCGATGATTTTGCCTGGCAGCTCTTCTAGGCCTTGAAGGTTGAATGTCGAATTCTGCTGCGATATTGGAAGCTTTGTCATAGAGAGCATCCCATACGTTCTGCGTCGTTCCGCTCATTGCGCAATAGCTGAACAACAACTTTGGTTTCTTCTACTGCATGAAGCAGGTCATTATCTTCTTTTTGCAAGAGGTTAGTAAGGGCAACAGTTGAGCTTAACAAATGTTCTGCAACTATTAAAGCTATAATGAAATCAAATCTGAGAATCCCTCCCAGATACTGCCCTGCTTTGTCATCTCCGTCTTCTTGCAGAGTTTCAAGGGCATGTACAACAACTGAAAATGCGTTCTTGAATGTCGTTAGGGCATCTGCACGACTTGACCATCTTGTTTCACACAAGGTTCGCAGTTTGGTTCTTTGTTCCATTTCTGCTCTTGCAGCGGTATCTTGAGATAACTCTTTACAGAAGGCATTAAGACGTTTAGCAGAATAGTCAAACATAAAACTGATGTCTTGAACAGTAGACATCATCGTACGCACACACGGAATGTTTGAACTGTGTACCAACGCAAGATTCAAGCAGTGGGCTTTGCAGTGGACATAATTGGCATGTGGCGATCTTTCACGAACCAGTGCTTGAACACCCCGGTATTTGCCCGACATATTAGATGCTCCATCATAGCATTGTGCGCGGATTTTTAAAATATCAAGGTCTACCTCTTGAAGAAATGACAAAATGTTGGCACAAAGGTCAGTTCCTTTTATTGAAGGACATTCAACGAAACCCAAAAACTCATCGTTTACACAACAATTATCATCAACATATCTTACACAGAGCGACAGTTGTTCCTTGGTTGATTTGTCAGTAGCTTCATCTACTATTATTGCATAGAAGGGACAGTTCCGACAGGCGCTTGTTATCTTTTCTTTAACATGCTCAGCACAAATTCCTATGAGTTCATTCTTAATATCAGGGGAAGTATACTTGGCGTTATAATGTGCACTAGCCAAATGATCAGACAGTATTTCGTCATTTTTTGCAAACGCAGTAAGTATCACGTCGAAGTTGCTATTTTCAGCAGTATGGCCCCTGAGTGGTATGTTTTGCTTTGCACAAAGAACTATTATTTCAATTATTCTTTTCAAGATATGCCTATTGTTATTTACTGTTATTCTTGAAGACTCTGACAATTTCTTATTGATAGACTCACATTTTCCAGACTGGATATCCAGATAGCTTTCAGCTCTAGAAGAAGCATTTATATGGCAGGTTTCGCTTGCATGACGTTTCAGTAACGATGAAAGGTTCTTCCAGTCGCTCGTGCCAGATGTAAAAGTCTTTTCACGACCATCATTCCCTCCAAACAGTTCACACAGTACACGGCATCTTTAGATTTTGAATACCGCAGCCATTTCTTCTCCATCAACCATTTGCCATTTAGTTTACGTTGCTTGTTCCCGAATGTCCTGTTTAACATTAAAAAAAAATCAAATTAGTCGTTATATTATATAAGTGATATTGAGATAGTATGTCATAGATTTTAGACGAAACGGCAATTGGATAGTATGATATGAATTACTAAGAAAGCGTCCAAAATAAATGAAAATTTATTTCGATTAGTAAAACTATAATAGACTATATAAGAAAAAAAGGAATAAAAAAGAAAATTAAAAAAAAAAATTCGTGCCGCAGAATCGAACTCGCATCGGTAGCGTGTAAGGTATATCGTCACCTTGGAGCAAAAAGTAATGTAACTGACATTTTTTGAGAAAATCACTTTTTGTCATTATTTGGTTAGAAATACAAACTTTCACCAGTCTCTGAAGTTTAGAAGCTGAATTTGATATTAAAAGACTTTTTTGGCATAAAAATAAAAATGTAAGTGCAACTTCAGAATTTGTTGGTGCAAAAACTACAGTAAGTACACTTACATGAGTTTTTGCGCCAATGTTTATACAGATAAGTTGAAAATAATTTGATGCAAAAAGTATTGTAACTGCATTAAAATATTTCACTACTGCATTATTAAATAGCAAAATTATTTCTAAAATACAAGTTTTATATATATAAATCTACTTTAGAAAACTAACATTTAAAGAAAATGTTTTATTTTAATTTAACAACAAACAATATAGCTAGGAATATTTCAGTATTCAAATTTTGTTGATATTTCTAAATGATTCAAGTAATATAAGAGCTGTCATTGATTCGGTGGAAAAAGATGAAATAAGATGAAAAAATTTTGATGATACACAGATATATTGATAATTACGTACTACTTGTCTCTTAATTCTTTTCATGCTTTCAGTAAAAACATGGTCTTTTCATAAATGTGTCCTGTTTCAAACAAATGCCCATTTTGCATGATTTTTGCAAACAATTTTTTGTCATCACTGCCATGAAATATGCTTCTGCATAATTATGTTTTGGTTGAATTTTCATAATTTCTAGACATTCAATAATTAAATCAAAATTATCGATTTTCTAAACTGTGTACTGATCAACAAAAAATTATCAACGATTCACATCAATATCATTTCTATTGATGACAGCTCTTAGTAATTTTTTTTTCAATTGTTTACTCAATTATTTATTATAAAAATAAAGATAAAAGTTGCTTAAAAGATTTACATTCTTATTGCATTATATAAGGACAACTGTATTATAAAAATGTAACTGCATTTTCACTGTTTATAGCCCTGGAAAGAAACAGTTAACAGCTAACATTGGTGTATCTTTTCTATTTTAATTTCTATAAAAACATGGCAGACAAAGGCATGTAATCTGTTTCAATAATATATTGGTCAAAACCATAATTGCTAGTATGTTAAGTCTAATGTGGTGCATCTATATAAAAGGAATATAAAAGGATCTCACTAGGATATGTTGGACAATTCTTAGGAGGTTCATCAAAAATCTCGACTTCATCCAACCAAAATGTTCTGAAAAGTTCAGGATTCATAGTTGTTTTATCCTAAATCTCAAAGTCTACGTCCCTGTGATGATTGGATATTATTGAGACATAGATATTATGATATATAGATCTCCAAATACCCCTTTTTAAAACAAATACATAAATAAACTGTATCATTAGAAAATGACAACAGTAAAAAAAACATGATTAATAAGTTGTCACGTACTTCACTTCAGTGTTGTTATGTTTTTTCTGGTCCTCTGTAATCATTGATTCCAGCACTTTTAAGTGTTGAAAATTGAGTACAGCTTAAGTCGGTGCTAGGGGGCGTGAGGGATGTTGCACTTTTCATTATTGCTCAATTGTACAGACTTAAATCAAGTGAGTCTGCGGTTTTCATGTAATTTTGTTGTGATTAATGCTTACATTTACTTTGAAATTAAAAAAAATACACTGCTTTGGGTTTACTGTTAATGTTTAAAATTAATTTTAAAATATTCAGTTTTTAAACTTCCTTTCATATGTTTAATGTATTAAATATGGTTCATAATCCACAAAGACCTATTTTAAACAAACCTTACAATTAATTTGTTTGTAATAAACATCTTTCAATGTCTATGCAATGCAGTAACTTCGATACTTAAAGTTAAAGTTAGTGCAAAAACTATGGTAAGTGCACTTACATCACTTTTTGCGTTTAAAATCACAGTGCAAAAAGTCATGTAAGTGTAGAAGAATGTCTAATTACTTTTTATCCATAAATGAATAATTGTAATGTTTAAAACCAATTTAATACTACTTATTTATGATATTTGAACATTATTGTCTGGAATTAAAAGGGTTTACTCAAAATGAACAAATCAGTTTTTTGTGTCTCCTGTAAAATTTCAAAAATGTCAGTTACAGTACTTTTTGCGCCAAGGTGACGATATGCTCTACCGCTGCGCTATTGCAGCATTACAATTAAATTGATATTCAATTATATATATATAGGTAAAAACAATTCTTGAATTGTTAAAGAAACTATGTTTCACGTCGAAAATTATTCCAGATCCAGTTGGTGAACTTGTTTCGACTTTGCTATGTATTTTGTTTAAAGATAAATAGAAAACAATCAAGCCTTACGTTGGACGAGCATCATATCAGGATACACGGTGTTTGAATCAAATAATTAATTTAGAATCTACAAAATAATTATAAAATCTTGCTTACCTAAAGGGAAAAGGATATGACAAACACGATGCCCAAGCTTGGTTCAGAAGACATCTCTTTGATTCCTCATCATTTGCATTAAAGCTAACACTACCGATATCCGGATATTGCGGATTCTGGTCGGCCATTTTTGCTTTATTTACATTTTGAAATTAAGCGCTCAAAAACTTTGATGTGACGTCATCTGTCTCTTAGTTTTGTTAGCTAGCGCTGCGGTTCGTAACAGAACTACTTCGTACATTTGCTTATATGAAAGAAGATAAAACGAATTTACTCGAATTCATCTTTTTTCAAATAGGATGACTTATCATTTCTATATCTAAAGGGCCAACACTTCAACCACACCAACCCCTTCACTTTTTATTGCATTTTTGGCAATTCAATTTTTCCATATCTGAGAAAAAAGTGTAGGCACGTGCCTACAGTGCCTATAGGAAGCTACGCCACTGCCCTGGATCATTTCAAAGAGAAAATAAGAATTCAATACTGTAAGGCGTCACTTCCTACAGAGCTATGAACAATTAAATACCGTAACACAATACACCCATTGACAGTCTCTATATGAACTACGTAAATAACCGGGGTATATCAAGTGAAAAAACAAGAGTTGTTTCCCTTAGGTTCGAGTAAAATCGTTCTCTAATGCAAAACAATGCACATTTAGCAGTTTTTAAACCGCTAGTTTCGGGAGATTTAATGTCTGATTTTAATTTTGTTACACCAATGAAAAGCTTGTGATCTTAGCTTTGTCTCAGTATATATTTCAACACATTGTTTGACACTTCATGTATTTAAATTTACGGTTAAACCTACCGCAAGTCAGACCATTTTACATACGTTTTAGGTTATCTTTACTCGCAATTCTGTTGATAAGAATAGCCTGTCGTCTGCTAGTTCGGAAACTGTCAATCCGTGTATTAATGAAACTGTTACAGTGATTCAGTTTCTGTCTCTACACGGTGGATATAATTTGCTTCCAATTCAATGATTATTTTGTTATAAACAGTTTCGTTGCTATGCCATATTTAGTCCCATCTTTGATTAGCTCCCTTTAATTGATTTTCGAAGGTAATTTAATCATCAACTTTACGTAAAATATATATTAAACTAGTTGCGTATCAATTAAAGGGATGTAATGAAACGATGTTGAGGATCTATAATGTAGGTTCTTTCAACAGTTATTTAAAAAATAGATCAATGGTAAGAACACGGGTATTTTAAGTTCGGGATCACACTCCCAAACTCAAGGAATAGCAATATCGCTAAGCACTTTAAACTCTGTTCCGCTGTATGAACACATATGTGGATGTTTTTAAATTAAACAAGCAATTATCATAGTATTGCAAGCAATCCATAAGTCCCCTACCGGTAAGAGCCCAAGCAACATTCTGAAGGGCATTGGCCATTCACTTATGTTCCTATTTTAAGTAAATTTGTTAAAAAAAGTTATTTAAAAGTAATCACAGGAAACAGTTTTTATGTACAGACAGACAGACTGACGGACACTCTAAAGTTATTTTTTAAACATCCCTGTTATCAAAATATAACATTTTTAAAATCCTATCATGATTGAAGAAGTTGGAGTAAAAATAACCAATTTCTAAAAAAAAAAGTCTAAGTTCAAAAGGGGCATAATTCTGGAAATAGTCTTGCTAGAGTATTGAACACTCACAAATGTTGAGTGATAATAAGAAACATTTATATGAAGTTTGAAGTAGATACATTCAAAAAAAGAAGTTATTAAAAAAAATGTTTTTTTCATGAACATTTTAAGTTCAAGGGAGGTAATTCTGATAAATTTTGTGCTAGAAATGTAAACCTTGTCACATATAATGTGGTTGATGACAAGCAACTTATATTTAAAGTTTGAAGAAAATACCTTAAGAAATAAAGAACTTATAGTGAAAAAACTTAAAAACTAGAATCAGAAATCTTGAAATTCAGTCTATTTGTTGCCATAGCAACCAGAATTTTCAATATAGGAAGATAAGAAAAGGATGTGCATAATTTCCATACTGCCATCTACCCATATGTCAAGTTTCATAAACATATTTTCAGTACTTTTTGTGTTATCACTGGATCCAGGTTATGTGTAAAATTTGCCATATTTTCAGTCTATTTGTTGCCATAGCAACCAGAATTTTCAATATAGGAAGAAAAGAAAAAGATGTGCATAATCTCCATACTGCCATCTATCCATATATCAAGTTTCATAAAAATATTTTCAGTACTTTTTGCGTTATCGCGGGATCCAGGTTATGTGTAAAATTTGCCATATTTTCAGTCTATTTGTTGCCATAGCAACCAGAATTTTCAACATAGGAAGAAAAGAAAAAGACGTGCATAATCTCCATACTGCCATCTATCCATATATCAAGTTTCATAAAAATATTTTCAGTACTTTTTGCGTTATGGCGGGATCCAGTTTTGTGGACGGACGGACTGACGGACGGACAGACGGACGGACTGACGGACGGACGGACGGACAGACGGACGGAGGGTAAACCTAAAGTCCCCTCCGGTAAACCGGTAGGGGACTAAAAAAAATACCATTATATGTTGAATGTTCAATTCTGCTGAAACACGAAAGCTGGTTTGGCTAACCTAGATGTTACATACTTCAAAACGAAAACCAGGGGATCAAAACCACCTCATCTGTTTGAGCTAAGAGATGCATATATACTCCAGTATCTTAGATACTTTAAGTGGCATCTTACGATAATGCAGGGATAAACAGTGGTAATTCTGGTGCCGTTACTAATAAAGGCAACACGGGCGGGGGCCACTTCCGTTTATGAACAGACTCCATCAAACTTGAGCATGCAAACAATTTTTTATCGTGTTGGCAGTTCTTACAGGACTCTATCTTTGCATCCTGTGATAATTTTGGCAGTCTTTAATGTATAATAAAAATTGATTTTTGTTTGTATTAGAAAAAAAACTTTCAATGTGAAACAAAAATTCTTCAACGACAAGTGCCTCTTCGAGTTCCAGTAAAATATTGACCTTGATATCAACGATCTGCAATTTACTAGAAGCCGTTGACTGGGAAGAGATAAAACTCTACTTTGATACTTCGGCGGAGTTATCTCATTTAAGCTGATAACTATTACATATCCAAAATCACCGGACTTAAAATTACAATAAAGTTTGAATAATTATGCAAACTAAATAGATAAATTGTAAATACGTTAACCTAGTATGAACACAATTATATTTAGTTTTTTTTTCTACTGGAATAATTATACTGTATATTGTAAAGTGAAATCTTATTCCTAGACGGTGAAAGATAGGACGTTGATGACGTCTGTGTGACGTCATTTATAAATCCTTCAAATTCTTACAAGTTCGAACCCCGTCAGGTGTAATGCGTTGGCCCATTTAGCAAAATGTTACATGCGATACAGGTTAATAATTAACAGGAACTAATATGAACGTTTAGTCTATCACTTCTAACATAGTCAGATTGCAATATATTAAGAAGTGTATTCCGTAAAAACTACAACAAAATGTATATATAACACGCCATTAACGATATTAGATAATTAATGTTTAATATAAATATATTATATCACTGGTTTTTAATCAAATCACCGGAATGTTACATAATGATTTGAATATGCAAACGAAAATAAATAATTGTAAATATGTACGTTAACCAAACAATGGTTACATGAATAAATGATGCTTAATAACGCAATGTCAAAATTAAAGCTTTAAACACAGTTAACAAACTAGGTACATTTGTATGTATAATTAAAAAACTGTGAAAACATGCATTCAAAGTTTACATTGTTTGCAACTTTGGCACACATTTGCGCAACGGCGGCTCAATCCAACGTTCAATGTATATTTGTATAGTTCACAAATTAAGGCACAAATGTATGCATAGTTCACAGCCCGGGCACACACGCACATGTATAGATTACAATAAGGGCACAACTTTATGCTTCGTTCAAAACCCGCCCACAACACATATTTAAAGATCCCAAGCTGTGCACTGTATACATAGTTGACAACCCGTGCACACACATAATAAGTTAAAGTTCGCAATCTTGGCAAAGACGTATGTATGTTACAAATGTATACAAAATTCAAGTAAATGCATCGTTCACAATCAAGTCAAAGATAAATTACTACTAGACAGATGTCTACTTCATTTTTCTCTCACAAATAAATAGCAACACCTTCATGAAATAGCAAAATGATGTCATAAGTATATTTTTCAACTATTCCGAAAATACGTGACGTATATTTTGAATATTATAATATTTTACTAGACTAGTCAATCTACATATTCTGTCGTTATAACACTTTTGTCAAAGTTGTCCCTGTTTTTTGCAGCTTGGCATCGAAACAATAAGGAAACTGCCAGTAAGGAGTTATTTGTGCTAAACATGATATCAATTACTGAAACCAAAATTAATTTACTGGTCACAAAATATTGAAAAAATGACGATTTTTTCTGATACCGAAAAAATATTGACGCTATTTTGTATTTTAATCACTTATTCACAAGCTTATTTAAATGCAAATTAAGCTTTAGAATTTACTCCTTTTTTGTTGTTTGTTTTCATAATTCCAATTCTCAATCTCATCCTCAGCGTTCTCCTTCCGTTTAATCTACATTGTGACCTTTTCGGTATTTTTTATCCTTCCAGTAATTATTGGTCAAACTCATGGTGTGAACAAAACCGATGGTTTTATACGACTCCTCAACGATTTAGATGACCACAGTAGCTTCCCTTCAGGCATAAAAGGAAAGAAACTTGGGTTTGTTAATTGTTTTGATACCATAACCGATTTCGCAGTAAGTATTGGCAGTGCAACCGCTGTTGTTGTTTTTGTAGATGATGTTGCTGTTGTTGTTGTTCGAGGCGTCGATGTTGCAGATAACAACACCGAGTTCGTTGCTAGTCACGCTTCACCATTTGTTGATTTAGTGAGGCAATCGTCAACACTACATGTATTGGCCGGGCAGTAACCTACTTTACAGTTAGCTATGCACCACTGATCCATGCCTTCAACCCCGTGGAACTCGGCAATCGCGTGGCAACTAGTGTTTTGCTGGTTATGCTTTTTATCTTCACAGGAACACTCGCACATAAAAGTTACACAATTGCTTGCTCTACAATTAATTTCACACCATTTACTTATGCCGGGACTTTGATTATATATTCCTCGCGCTTTGCATCGAAACTCATCGGAAGTGACATCACATCCATTCGATGTCTTTGACCCGGAAGCATTTGACTGAGCCAGAGAAAATAACAATGGTGTAATGTAGTTCGGATTCGGATAAAACCTATCTAAGATATTACTTACAGAGACAAACTGAGTATTTGGGACTTCCGGTCTTTGAGGTGCCACGGGTAATCTGCCTACATGAGGTCTCTGGGTAACTGGTCTTGGCGTTTGACCAGCATCTACAGGTGGTGAAAAGAACACTTTCATTCCATTTGCAACTTCACTTCCTAATTTTCTAACAATTTGCCTACGTATATCATCAAGTGTTATGACCCGCGGTCTGACAGGTGGCGCTGCAGACACAGATGATGATAAAGCAGATGGTAATGTCGTTAATGGCGTCACTGAAGAAGCACGAGTAGATTTTATAGAAGTTAAATGGGTTGATGATGATGGGCGTATACTTGGTTTAATATTATCTACAGATGTTATATTTAGTTTTTCAACTGGAATATTTCGTATGGGTGAAAGTGAAATCTTATCCCTGGACGGTGAAAGATATGACGTTGATGAAATCTTTGTGACGTCAATTGCAGCTGATGATGACTGTATTAAAGGCGGATAAATGTTTGCCGCTGCATTGATTGTCGTGTTCGAATCCGCCTGAGTAGATTTCGTAGGCTGAATGGCGTCAGCAAAGATCGGGAACGAGCCGTCCGCTCTGAAAGTAACAAAACAAGATTAACATTTCACACAAATATTTTTGAAACATTAATAAAATATATTCATTTTCAAAATGTTTGCAACAAAACACGGTCGGTTCCTGGCGATAATATTTATAGCACACTCATAAATGATTATTGATGTAATATTATTGTTATGATTACTGATCTATTATTATTATTATCATTATTATTATTATTATTATTATTATTATTATTATTATTATTATTATTATTATTATTATTATTATTATTATCATTATTATCATTATTATTATTTTTATTATTATTATTATTATTATTATTAATAATAATAATAATAATAATATAATATTTATTCATTTATTTATCTATTTCCAGCAATCAAACAATCAATGTCATATATCAACTGTTAACCGCTAAATTAAAGGGCACATTATGCCTTAGAAATAAATAAATATTTACTTCTTTAGAAAGTCAAGCATGATTTTATATCGTTTTGATACTAGTTTTAGAGCATGTTATATATGTTTTGAGCATATTACCATTTTATCTTATTAATATTGTTTATTTTTGTTAAGTTGCTTAAAAAAATTTCACTATTATTTTTTCATCCGACGATGATAATAACAGAAAAATGAAACAATTTCCATTATCGGAATTGCTTGTTGATTTTCATTATATGAATAATATTAAAAATTTGTTTTCTATTAGGTTATTATTACAAGTAAACGAAGTGATCAACATCTTTTTTTTTTTGCAAAAAAACAACAACAAAAAAACTTACGGCGGTATTGGTATGTAATAAAATCAAATAAGAAATCAAATAATTCAAAACCGGGAAGACTTGTTATTTTAGCTTGTGGTCATCAAAGCTTTTTGGAAACTTTTTAATTTAAATGGATATTGTTCATTAATTCGTTACATATGATACTTTTTTGTATTCATTCCCGTCATATTCCAAGATAAAATGCCATTGCTTGTCTTATTATTATTATTATTATTATTTCTATTTTATTTTTATATATTTCTATTTTATTTGTATTGTTATTGTTATTATTATTATTATTATTATTATTATTATTAATAAATTTATTTATAAATATTATCATATCATCATTATTATAACTATTATTTGTATTATTATTATATCATCATAATTATTATTATAATGATCTTTTTTTTAAATTTTTATTGGGTGTGTATCACGCGCCATTTTATCTGTTATTTGGATGTGATATTATTATTGCATATTGTACACATTTTTAGCGTCACATCTCATAGGTAGCATATTCTCCCGTTTGTAAGTAATGGGAATTATCTCCCATTATCAGAAATGGGATTTTCTCCCATGTATCAACATGGGACTTTCCCCCCATAATCAGAATGGGAGATTTCATCCATGGGTGGATTTTTCCCGCAACGAAAATGGGAGGATTTTCAAACATTACTTTTTATGTTTTTATTTACACAATAAAGTATTTGAGACTTCAACAATAATTTCCTTGCCTAAAAGTTAATTCTTTATTCTTTCCAAATCTTTCCATTACCTTTACCTCCTATTTATCTAGAATCGGGGTAAAACGCCATATGGGAGAGCAAAACCCCAGTTGGAGAATGATAAAACCCCATGGGGGACTCAACTTTGATTGTCTCCCCAGCACTCATTTTTAGGGGTATGTGAAATTTAAAGACCAGTTTTTGTTTAATTTTATACCCATTGTTGACTGAACTCTTCGTTTATTTTCTAATTACATAAGAAAGGGTAGCTGAGTTTGCGAGAATCCCGGATTTTCAAAGTTATTCCGGAAGCTGTTAATAATATTTTTCTTATTTGTCGACAATCAAAATTGTTTTGTTTTTCCAGATTTAAATTAATACATATTTAACAGGGTGGTTAACATGCTATTAAAGGCTCATGAAGTCCACAAAAATGAGTTTATATTTATTTTCTGAAAGCTTTTTGATTTTGGTGTATTATTTTAGTTTTGAAAATGGTTACCCATTGGCCATTTCAACCGAACGTAAATTTCTATATAGCAATTGGTATAGTAATAGTGATTTTATACGGAAATTAAAATATTTTTTCCCTTTTTGCTACTCTGGTGACATATATCTTACAGTCAGTGCTACTTTCTTCAGGTGATATGCATCTTACATTTTCTAAACAATTATTTTATTTTAACAGTATAAAACTCATGATTGCCCTTTCTGAAGAAGGAAAATATTATCGTTTCTGAGGTAGTGTGTGCCTTTAAGTAAGCTCAAATCTTTTCATATACTTATCCAAACAAAGCAAACACAACATCTAATTCATATATTCAGTACATATCAAGATTGTGGACCCTCCTTGACCTAGCAGTTAAGGTCGTTTTCTTAAAATCACTTTCCCATTAACACTTAGTTTCGAATCCCGTCTAGGACTGTGGATTATTTCATGTGTGTGGAAGCTATCCAGCAAGCTTTCGGAACATCGGTGATTCTACTCAGATGCCCGCTCGTGACTTAAATAATGCACTACAGGGCGTCAGAATTTCAGCCACTGTTTATCCTTGCGTGCTCGGAAGAGAGGACTTAACTGATTCAAATAACTGAAGTCTATACATCTCTTAGTTCCAGCAGGTAAGGTGGTTTTGCCCACTGCAGTTGCTTCGAAGTCTTTCCTATTTCGGCCTCATGTGACATTAACTGTGTTGATGCGCCGTAAATCCAACAAAACAGACAATGCATAGACGAAACATCGATAAAATGCATGTTAAAATGCTAAAAGGCTTATCATAGCAATAAGCAGTAAGCTAAAACTAATATTACTTAATTTATTAGGCCCCCACATGACTTTGGGTATTTTCAACGTCTAAACATGAATATGCATCTGTAGTTTTTGCCCTTTGATTTGTCATATTTAACACTCACGTGACTGACACGCGTTAAGAACTACACATTTTTTTAATCCGCATGACGTAAACGCTTATCAAAATTTGTTGAAAATGATTCATTTCAGGCGTTGAAAAATCTTTATGTTTGTAAGTCTGTTAGTAACTATTTGTACAACTTTTAATCTGTTAAAACCGGAAATGGTGAACGATTCGCCATTGGTATAAAGCAATGCCAGTATGCACACCATATGTCCCTTCTCACGGAAGGGCACACACGTGTCACATGGTATTGTTCCTTATAATCGTTATATGAACATACCTGCGGGTGTTCCTAATTAAGAAATTCGTTAGTTAATGACTAAATGTTAAATTCTGCTTAAGCCGGTGCAAGGGGGTGGGTATGGATAGAAACATGTACTAAGCACAACCGTCCATGAACAGGCACAATCACAGTGTAATTTTCATGCGTTTATAACTGGCAAAAAGTTTTGTAATATTGAACGTGGTTTCACAATTTTTATGTTGATTATGATATGAAATTTACATTTAATCTATGTTGGCGAATTTGTTTATCTTTTGTGAGGTCATCCAATGAGTATCTTTTGAAGTTATAAATGGGAATACAAAGCTTTTGAGAAAAATAAACTAAAATTATTTCTGAGGCCTATTAAAGATATAAAGATAAGGGGAAAAAACTTAAATAATTCTAATGATACTAACACTTAGTATTTTTAGAAATGTTTACCCTCCTCACTTTCAAACTATCGTCAATGCCCACTCAAGATAAAAACTTTCTGCTCCGTTTTAACTTAATACAATATAGAGAAATAGAATCTATACAGAAAGTCCAAAACAAGTTTGAAAGGGGACATAAATATGTATATATTGGATCAACCTGAAGCGCTAATTCTTAAGAAAATCAGTACAGAATAAAATATTCATTTATTTCAGGTCACGTTGCACAAATCGGAAGCACTTATTCTGAACTAAATTATTAGGACAGAATAAATATTGATATGTTGCAGGTCACGTGGTACAAATCAGAACTAAATTATGAGTGCAGAATACTATTTTGTAGGGCGATGTATCTTACTGAAATGTCGTATTCGCATCATTTGTATATATTCAATACATTAATTTCATTTCATAAGCACATACCTTATTGAAGGCTTGCTCAGTTAATATATAAATTGCATCTATAAGGTCAGAGCGATCAGTGATCACATGTATCGTCTCATGATAGCCATTTGCATGCTGTAGCTAGTGTGTAGCAGGAAACACAAAAAAATCATTAAACATGGCAAAACACTTTTATATATTCAACCGGAATATCCGTTTAATATATGCAAATATTTGGTGTACCTACCAATCCTGTAAATTTTCATTTTAATTGCATTAGTAGTATAAGAGAAGTAGTCTAAATAAGACTTAAATATACTCATTAAAGGGTCATAACTCTGACATTAAACCTTAAAATACCAATAATATTCAAACTAGATTTTGTACTGATCAATCCTGTAAAGATTGATTGAAATTACACGGTAGTTTCTAAGAAGTAGTCCGGACAAGATTATGTGTAGCTGCCAACACAAAACACCTTTTAATTTAAAAATCAATAAACCGGAAAACCCGTGTTATATGCGTACGTTCTTGAGCAACTATCAATCCTGTGAAGTTTCATTGAAACTGATTTAGTAGTTTAAGAAGAGTAGTCCGGAGAAATTTTAAAAGTAAAAATCATTTAAGGGTCATAACTCTGACAAAAATCATAGAACCAAAGAATGCTTACGATATGCACAACAACTCTTAAAACTGATCACCCCTGTAAAGTTTGAATGAAATTGCACCGGTAGTTTCAGAGGAGTAGTGCGGACAAGTTTTGTGACGAACGGACGGATAGACGGAGAAGTGATCCCTATACGTATGTATGTCGTTTTTACTTGAATTGTTTTATTTATAAGTATTTCTCTATTATCTTTTTCATATTCCTTTATTTATTTATCATTATTATCAATTATTATTATTATTATTATTATTATTATTATGAGTTTTGCACTTTCCAGAACTGTCCATGAACAAGCTTTTTAAAAAAACAGCAGTGGTAATTGCAGGCTAACGTTCATGCTCCCTAGCATCGGCTTGAGATAAAAAAAAAACGTGACAATTTACCAATAAGCTATGCTCATGTTAAAATAGCCCCAGTTCACCAATTCATTACAGCAAACCAGCAAGTCCATAGCAGAAAAAAAAACACATTTAAACTTCAAACTCATGCAAGTAAATGTTTTAATAAGAAGAAAAATAAAGAAAAGCAGCACAGCTCTACCCAATAAGTTTGTAGCCTGGCCGCGTACCAGTAGCGTACCTTCCCGAACCTTTTAGAGTTATCTCCCCCTTTGGCCACCCTTCTGTGGGCGCGATTTCAATATCAGCGCAATTCACATACTGCTCCTGTTTCCCACAGCCTAAACATTTACAGGTGTCATCTCCATTGTAGCGATAACCTGAAAATTTAAAAAAAGAAAAATATTAATCCTTAAAGAAAGTCCAAAACGGCAAGATTGAAATTGTTGCAGGCTCGATTTGATTGTCGGTACAGACATTTGGAAACAACCACGATCCCTAGCACCAGCTTAGCAGAATTCAACATACAAACATGAAAATAGTGCCATTCTTAATTTTGAAACATCCGCAGATGTGTTCATACGGCGGTTATCATGAAACCTTCAATGTGACACTTTCTTGCCCTTCCATGAAATGCGGCATGTGGTCATCAAGTAAACGAAAGCATGTGGCCAAAACGAGAAAACAATGGGCGGAGCTAAACGACTCGTCTTTTACTATTTTAATCGTAAACAAGCACATCTCCGGATGTTTCTTAATTCAAAATTTCACTTTTTTCTTGTAAAAGTGGATAGGTCTTCAATGGGCACATTTTCCATTTGATATTTCAAATATTTATAAAAACAATAAAAATACATTTTGCTTTTCTTATGCTTTTTATGTTTGAAGTGAATTAGAATGACCATATATTTGGTGAATAATAATATTTTGTTGAAAAACACTTATTTATCTGCTATATAAATACATGTACATATCACATTGGATCACGTATCTTACCACTTGCTAAAAACTTCAATGTAACTCTTTCGTCGTTTAATTGTTTTTATATATCTAAAATATATAATATCAACATAATTATTCCTTGTATTAAAGACCGTCCATTATAGATCAATTCACATTTAAAATGTTGAATTCTGCTTAAGCCGGTGTCATCGGGGGACGTTGACAATAGCTTGCAATTTTCACTGCCCTTTATAAAGAGACTCACCCTGGTCGCCGATTTGTTTTTGTACTGCAAAGAGACTTTATGTTGAGTCTCTCTGAAGATAAACAACAAGATGTTATAGTCGCATTTAATAATACTTCCAGATACCTTGATGATATTTTTAATTTAGATAATCCTTATTTTGATCAAATGGTGTCTGACATTTATCCGCATGAACTACAACTTAATAAAACGAACTCTTGAAATTTTAGTACATCATTTTTGGATCTTCATATTACTATCAACAACAATTTTATTCACACGAAAATCTATGATAAAAGAGATGACTGACTTTTGTATAATTAATTATCCACATTTAGATGAAGACTTTCCCCATGCAACATCTTACGGGGTATATGTTTCTCAGTTGGTTAGATTCGCTAGAGCTTAGGCTTTCAACGAGCGGAATATTTTTATTACCAGCAAGCTTGTAAAACAGGGTTACCGCTATCATAAATAACGGAAATATTTTACTAAATTTTACAATCGTAACTTTGATTTAATTTCTAAATTCAATAGTGATTTAAAAACTCTTCTGCGACAAGGGATTAGCCAGCCTGGTTTTTATGGCGATGTGATTTACAAACTTCGTAAGATTTTGGGCCATGGTAATTTTTCTGCTGTTTTTACTAAAATCATTAAACGTTTTATTAAAAGAGGTTATGACCCTACTTTTTAAGACATACTGCATGTTTAGTGTTCAACCCGTTTACAGTTGGGCACTACGCTTTCCTCTTTTGATTACATCTGACGGACCAAGTGGGAGACTCTATGATGGACTGTTCTTAACGCCCTTTGGGACTGAATTGTTTTAATGTTCGTCTTCTGCCTTGCTTCGTCGGGCCCTTGTACGTGATTTTCTTGTTGCTCTGTCTTCCTTTAGAACATTGAGTACTTTTGTTATGGTCATTGGGTTTACTTTTATATGTTTCTACATCATCATTTTAGTGTTTATCTTATTTAACCTTTTGTAACCATAACAACTGTTAGAATTTCATTTGGAGGGGATTCATTTTATTTACACTGTCTCGTTTATAGGAACATGGTTGGGCATAGAGCGAGGTTTGGTGCACCATTAACCGGTTTAAACTCCCCAGCAGTCATTATTATGCAGCTGATTGTTCCAAGGCGGCACCCCTCTGTGTTCCTCAGATGTATGTCTATGTTGTTTCATACTGTTTTGGTGACACTTTTGCTTGTGTCCCTTGTTGTTTTTTCGTCTACGGTATGTATCTTCCCCCTATACCCCTAGTTTTTATTTCTTTGATTAACCCCCGCCCCCAAACTTCCCTCGGTCTCCTTCCCCTGTGCCATTTGTCTTTGTGGGCCTAATATTCAATCATTTATTTGTTTTCTTTGAATTCCTAATTAGTTACAAATTATTTATCATTTAGTGATTAGCCTGTCCAAGCTCTGTCTTGTGCCCTGTCCGTCTTTGGGGTCCATCTGGGCTCCTTGCCACTGGTTCTTGTTGCTGGGTCGTATTGGGTTTGCGTTCATTGAACGCCGCCTTTCCTTGTTGATCTTGTTTATCATATTTCAATCAAACCAAGTCTGCAAAATTTTCAATTGTGACGTCTTTAGGGTTTCCATTTTCTTTATTTTAACTTGTTCGTATCATTGCAAAGAAAAAATGTTGGGTATGCTGTTTTTCATCGATGCAATGGTATTAATTTCTACTTTCAATTAATTTCAATTAAAACAATTTTAAATCACTTAGCTATACGCAATGATTACATTTTACACATTCTTAACATAATACATGTAATAAGAAGAAAAAAAACGTTTTTTCAATGAAATTAAATGTGATTTATTTAAAGATGGCCCAAAGAAGTTCAATTATGAAATCATTCTCGTGTTGGACACATTCCTTGCGCATCAAAATAAGTCATTGAGAACTGACATTGATGAATTATTCACATTTATGTTATTATTCATAGTTTTCATACGAACAGATATGCAAGTTCATGTTAATAAATAATGTTGCAAGTTTTTGTTCGGGTTTTAAAATGTGATAACAAAGACCGACAAGGAAAAAAAATGTTAACTGAACTTTGGCCTCAACAAAACCTAGTAGCAAAGGACCACCGGCAATATAAAAAAGGGTTGGGACAAAACAGAACACGGAATCCCTAAAGGTCTAAAACTAAAAAATTGAAAATGTTGCAGACTTGGTTTGGTTGAGCCTGTTTATGGGCGGTAGTGGTAATTACAGGGGGAAAAGCTGTATTTTCAAATATCGCTCAAAACAGCAAAATTTAACATGAAATTGACATAAAATTCATGGACCGTACTGGTAAGTGAAAGTTATCGTCCATGCCCTCCAGCACCGGCTTAAGCAGTATTCAGCATTAGAGGATTTGTATTAAAATTTAAGCGCACTAACGTGATTTTAAATGTGATATGGTTTATATCAATTATTTAGTGCACTTATTTTTTCATTAGATTTTTTCTTTTTTGCTGACTGAAGTAAAAAAAAATGGTTTTCTACACTTAATATATTGCAAAGAAGAAAACTGGCATAGGATTTGTCGCCAAATTATTGCATTGTCCTGAGAAAGATAAAACACTTTAGCATATGACGTAATTCTAAAATTAAAGTTATTTATTTTAAGTAATTATTGACCATACCTCTCTTCACACAAAGATTTTTATTATACTTTCACATGCACTTTGCACTTTTGATTTTTTTTTAAATTCTACTTTAAAGCAGAAAAAACAGAACCCCATAAAGAAAGCTCAAAATGACTTTATTGAAAATGTTGCAAGGTCAATTTGATTGAGTCTGTTCATGGACAGTACTGGAAATTATAAGCTACCGTCACCGTCCCCTAGCACTGATTTAATTTTAACCTGGTTCCAAGATATCAAATCTCGGTAAACTACAAACAGCTGCATAGTCCATTATCTGCACACGGAGATAAGAAAATATTGTATTTCAATTTGAGGAAAATGCAACAACAAAGCAAGTAATCTTTTTTTTATTTATATATTAAATTCGTCCTGAAGTGTAAAACTGATGCATGTGAATGTTTTTTTATTGATATACTTTTGTTTTTATTGTTGACTCGCAAAGTTAAACGCGTATCATAAAAGACTCGGCTGCGTTGCAGCCGAATGCTTTAGCGTGAGCACCTAATATTTTCTGTCCATTATCACAAGTTGATAGACCTTAACATTTTCATTCAACATTTTATTTTTGTCGTGATATATGTCGTTGTATACGATATAAACTTACGTATATATTTTCATCAAATTTCAGGTACGAAATGCAATATGTAGGTTTTTGGGTCAGTATTTATACAAATACTTTGATATGAGACATTGTAAAGGTTACCTGATGACATTTAAAATTTATTACCAAGGTTTTGTAAGATTTACAATGTCTTTGACAACGTCTGTCCGTTTATAAATTATCATAGCAGATAACCGAGAAAATGATGTACGTATATCCGCTGATTTTTTTTTCTATTTGGTAAAAACAACATTGATTAATTCATTACAGTTTATTTGTTTGTTTGGTATTTTTACCGATTGCAGCACATTCTTGTTTGTCAAATATTATCAGTCAGTCGAATGCACCAGATTTCATTGATACCCAGTCATTGATTTCTGAAATAATTAGACTCATATATCCTAGGTAGGTCAGTTTTTACTGTGGAATTTGTTGTCATGCACGAAGTGAAAAAAAATCAAACATTTTTAACGTACATTTATGGGTCTTCCAAAACAATTACAATGTCACTTTATTTGTTGACTTACTTAGTTACATGTTTCATAGTTATAATAATGGCCAATGTGTTTCAATCCCTCAATAAATGATGACTAAATGGTCCGAATACATATCTTCATATTTTTTATCTGAACTTTGACCCTAATGTGTGACCTTGACCTTGGTGACAGGGGCCTTAATTTTGCACGCGACAGTCCGCTTCACAATGGTTAACATTTGTGCCAAGTTATATTGAAATCCGTCCATGCATGTAGAAGTTTTGCCCCGGACAAGTGTTCATTATCCTGCGTGTAGGAGATATTCTCCGGGACACCCCAGCCCGCCGAGGGGGGGATAATATAACCTGTTTTTAAAGGTGCGTATAAAAAGTATTGTTTGCTTTGATTATTTTCAACAACAATTTGTATGCAAAAAAAACTGTTTTTAGGAACATGTTTACAGAATTTGAAAGAGTAAAATAATAAATCCAACCTGTTTTATACTTCCATTGCAAAACACATTTTTTGCAAACCAGACCACCTGGCAACCGGATGTGTATATCATATATACCGCCACGTGATCCAATGTAATACCTTGTACCATGTGATTCATCAATCCATAGCGGGTACCTGTCAAAACAGGACTGGTCGAGTGCTTCTTTGGTGGAATTACGTGGGCAAAGTCTGAACTCCACAAAACCTAGGTAGTTACTGCTTACCTATTAAGAGACAATTACATTTCTTGTATATTATTATGCTCTTATTCATTTGCTGACAAACCGGTTCATTATCTAAGACAAAGTTTTTTCCATGCCTTAAGGCTGAAAATCAATTTTGAGATTTTTTTACTAAGAGTATAAAAAAAGATTTAAGATTTAACAATACATGTTATGTGTAATAAATGAATTCGCAGCAATTGTAACAATATTTCTTTTTCGTTACCTACGCAATAAGGACTATTTTTGCACATTTTGACCCTTTTTTTGGCGGTTTGTCAGTGCTGTTGAAATGAGTGAAAATCTTCCTTTGTTCACATAACAATATTTTTCTTTGAAGTACATTTTTAAAATTTCTTTAAAATTAGAATGAATCTGGAGGTATGCTGCTTTCAAAATGGCATATATTTAAACGACTTTCGTATTTTTTTTCTTTCTTATTTTGGTTTTACGTCGCACCAAAACAATTAAGGGCATGTGACGCCGAAAAAGGAAGGCTGAATTTGGCTAACCTCAAGTCGCACAAAATTAAAGCAATACCAAGGGTCAAAGCTAAGAGATGCATATACTCCAGTAATTCAAACCCCTTTAGGCGCCTCTTACGATTACGTGGGGATAAACGGTAGCTACAGTTCTGATGCCGTTCAAAGCAACCGCTCAGCCACAATGGGAGAGATATTTGTTCCGATTGGCGTGATTCGCTTGTAAGGCAATGTAATAGATATTATCGTCGAAATGGAAAGAAAATATAGTCTTTTAGGCGAGTAAATATTCACATAAAAATTATCATTATCCCTTACTCGGCTGAGGAAGAACATTGGCTCTTACATGCTATGAATCTCGAATAGTACATTCGAATGTTAAAGGATTTCAATAACAAAGTACAATGTTTCAAATCCGTAAGCTGTTACATGTGAACTAAAATAATTTCGAAAACATAAATATAATGAAATTAATATCGCACCGTTTATTTAAAAAACAATGGCCGCTTTCGAAAGAGAAATCATTCAAGTAATTAACAAGAAAAGCATTGAAGTACAAAACATGAGCTACAAGCAGTGAAGAGTCTGGTCAGACTACACGGTTCCAACACATTTAATTGATTAAATTAACTTACTTCAAATGTTACGTTTATATAATGGCCGTCAGTGTACCGTCGCACTATTATACCGGTATCGTATTGGCCTTTGTCAGCATTATGCTGTGTACCATTCCATAGATCACCACAAACCCCACATCGCCCCTGGTGTACGCGCCATTGCCACTGTATAAAAAAAATCAGAAAATATTTTTTAAAACGGTCTTCAGCATTTCTAAAGGTTAAATATGTTATTTTTAGATAGATTATTGCAGGTAATTGATTGAATAATTTATGTGTAATACTTCATAATTAGTAATTATTTTGCTTTTCTGGTGTCATATGATCAATTCTAAGGACCACAATGGAAATAAGTCGGCTTATGCCTTCTTTTTGTGTCATCCTTGGTACATGCACTTTCATGTTTACATGTATCTCTTGATGTTGACATTGATTTTGTAGTTGTTTTATGACATGTATTTTTTACCAGAATAAAACTATCTATCTATAAAACAAAATAAATAAGAGGGAACGTGAAATTTTCCGACGATAAAATACGTAAACAATGAGGAACCCCTCGGTACCTCCAATTAATCCCCCACGCAGTGATCTCCCCCTACAGGATTACATCCCCGCCGTCGATATGATTAATTTTTTAAAATTTTGATAATTGTTTTAAAAAGTAAACACGTTTTTGCCAATGTTTCAAATCCGTAAGCTGTTACATGTGAACTAAAATAATTTCGAAAACATAAATATAATGAAATTAATATCGCACCGTTTATTTAAAAAACAATGGCCGCTTTCGAAAGAGAAATCATTCAAGTAATTAACAAGAAAAGCATTGATGCAAAGCATCAAAGGGCGTCCAAGCAAGAAATAAGAAAGTGAAGATGAACTAGTAGACATATGATGTCAAGATATTCTTATAAACTTTTCAATGGTTAATTGATTTTTACCAAAATGAACGGACGGAAGACATTGTTCATTATGAACTTTGATTGGCAACGGATATACATGTATACAATCATTTATCATCCATACCCATGTGTAACGCATGATCAACACCACACTTGTGGAATTGTCCCTTATTATGTATTCGCTATTAGCGAAGACCCCCTCCTAAGGTATCTGTTCACACTTAGTAAAAATATGACACTGGTTATATTACCATGTCATGTTGAGCATTATTGTTTATTATACAATAATTGTAATATCTATTTTAATAACAAAAAAATTAATACAGATTTTATGAATATTGTTTTCCTCTCTCTTATTGTGTTTTTATGTGCTATTTTAATACTGAGTTTTTTACGTTTACTATTCTTTTTTTATTAAAATTGTAAAATAAATTTTAAGAATTCAAATTTCATATTGACCGACGATTATAAGTCAAAACTTTACTGGAAAAAGTCAGTAAATTATGGTTAATCTTTCAATATATAATATTATTTATTCTTAAACCATGTACATGTACATTTGTATTTTTCTTTATCATTTTTTAAATTATCATTCAAAATCAAATAATTAATAAAATCTAATTTGTTACTTTGAATAATTCACCGGCATCTTTACTAAACACGAATAACAAATAAAATAAAAATGTTTCAAAGTTAATAGAGTCATATTAAAACCATAAAAATGTACCTTTATTCACAATTATTGTACATATTTATTGTTTATATCTCGTAAAGATAAAATGAAACATGCTATTGTTGTTGTTGTTTTTTTCGAATTGTATGTTTATGTATAATAATAATCAATATATTTGAGAGTTGATCTATGTTTATTAATTATTGTAACCAAACTAAGTGACAAACATTCATTTTGGAAAAAAGCTTATTTATCTGTAAAATATTTGTTCTGTTCTGTAACGATATCAAACATCTACTCCAAAAACCGGGAGAGATCGGACAATAAACGTGTGATACTTTTCGCCGGTCACTAGTATCACGGTCAAAATAGACTGGGAGAGACCGGAATTACCGATAGGAGTACATCCCTCTATAAATAGATTTTCGGAATATTCAGGTCATCAACTCATCATTCTATTTTAACATACCATGATAACCCACTGTGTACTACAAAATGATAAATAAAAAACCGAAGAGACGGAAAAGGTTATTGCATTTGAAAATGAAAAGGTTATTGCATTTGAAAATGTTTGCATTGCGAAATCCTCCAGTTCGCTATTCATTGTAACATATCGCGACATTTAATTAATAATCAAGCACCCTCATACTGATCGGAATGATCGGCTTTTATCATGACCGACTTAAAGGCTCGAGAAGTTGCTGTCGCCCTTTCACAAAATCTGATTTCGTTCCATAAAGGGGCGCCGCGCTTCGGCGCGGACGCCAATAATTTCGATTCTAAACTAAACAAAAATGTGTTGTTTTTTTCAATCATATCGACAGACTTGAGTTATAATCTCGCTGATTATTACAGATAAACAATTGTTCAACGATTGTTTGGCGTATCCGTCATCTTGACAAAAACATGTGATCATCATCACGTGATTTCTGAACGATGCGCGGAGTAAGGCCTCTAATCTACGGGTCCGCTGTCTCCCCGGTACGGAATTAGACCCAGTCTGTTGTAGAAATTCTAGAAAGTAGTTCTTTTAAATTTTGAACTAGCCCATATCAAGTCATCCTTGGTAAGACTGATTACATATTTTAAGTATATTTTCTGTAAATATGTGCATGAAGTTTCATTTCTGAGTACTTTACAGGTTGTTATTTGCAGGATTTCATTTCTTGGTGGGAGGTTTTAGGAATTACTATGCGCCGGAATACATCCCAGTTGTTATTTGGTTTATTTCTTAGTGCTTACACAAATTAAAAGCCGCAGAAAAAGCCAAAGGTAACATTTTATGCCTCATTGTCGTAATAAGTGAAGTTATATTTTTAAATTGTTGTAAAACGTGTTGGATTCCATTTTTCACGTTTTTATTAATTTGTTTTAATGTCAAATGTACATTTTTATATAATCTGTAATTTTAGATGATGTGTGTATTTATATGACAGTAAATTATTGTGTTGCACAAGTTTATTCAAGGTGTGCAAATGTTATAAATCTGTAAAGATGCTGATCATATGATAATTTCGCTTTTTTATTGTGTATTTAAACATATTGTAACGTTTCTGCACGTGCTAACGCGCTTTATTTATTTGTTCTTCGATCGTATTAATGTCAATTTTATCCGCGTGGCTGTCTAAACAATTGTGTTATTATTTGAAGTGCACATAACAGCGTATGTTTAACATACAGCGGTATTTGAAAGGGTTCAATTTATACATTACCCGGTTATGTTCCCATGCAGTCGTTAATTTGTAGTAATTATTTATTACAAGTATAAATGCATGTAAAAGTCCACTGTGTCAACTTCATACAAATTAACCTTCCTTTTTAAGTTGTAACAAATTAATAAACCTTCGTCCCTTTTCTGTATTCCGTATTCAACAATGTTGTATGAAAATTTCTTTAGATTATTTGTGTTTGATAATACAGTAGGCTTTTGTTTAAAGTAAAGTTAATGAAAGTAACATAAAAATGTCATTTTTGTTTGAATCCTTCAATTTAATTTACTCTAAGACATATTGGTACGTTGACTAAAATAGAGAAAAGCAGAATCCCTTAACAAATCCCAAAACGACAAAATTGAAAAAGTTGCAGACTCGGTTTGATTGAGCCTCTTTATGATTGGTGCTGAGAAGTGCAGGTTACCGTCCACGCCCTGATGGAAACTAGTTAACTGGAAATATAGAAAATGATTAGAATATGTTTCTACGAGTTATTACCCTTATTAATGGTAAACATGTTCAATGGACTCAATTTGGACTAAACTATTCATTTTTAATACTAAACATATTCAATGGACTCGTCCATTTTTCGTCCATTTTCAATTTGGACTTAACCATTCATCAATTCCAAATTATTTACCAACAGATCAGACATTGATCAGACTGCATAACAAAGTTGGTCTGATATTGGTCTGCACTGGTCGCCTTTGTAGAGGTGGTCGCTGCCAGCAGGCTCTTAGTTAAACTGATGTAATATAGGCGTGTCAAGTTTGTCAAGTTTAATATTATGATATTTGTATCTTTTAGAACCTTTGGCTACACTCTACTTAGTTGTCCCTAGATATTTAACATAGAACGAGACGTATATAAATCAAGTTAATGCTAATGCATATGAATTATTCATAAAGTGGCTACATTAATGCTTTCGTACTTCAAAGCGTATACTCTCTAGTTGCCTTTTTGGTAATGTTTATAGTTACAAAAATTTTGAAAGCAACATCGCTACAGAATGCATGAAATATGTGATGTCATGGGCAGTGACGTCATACCAGCTGTGGAAAAAAGTAAATATTACGCTATCGTGGAAATACGTCAAGACTGTAGACATTGATTTATTAGAGTAGACTTTTTTGTTATTGTAGTATCACTGTAAAGTCACTGAGTCATGACAGTAATAAAGAAAATAAAAACAGAAAAGGAATTTCGAAAATTTCATCACTGATCTAGAAAACTTAGGATCTACTTTATGCAGACAACTGTGATTTGCGGTTTGTAGGTCTATATATTTGAATTTTTATCAGGACTGATTTAGCAAAAACAACCCTTTTATTTTACTAGATCTACCCTCTTTAAATTTCCTATAATAACGAGCCGCTTGTGATAAAATTGCTGCTTGCAGTAAAATAGAGAAATACAGAATCCCTAAAGAAAGCCCAACAAGACAAAATTGAAAATGTTGCAGGCTCGGTTTGATTGAGCCTGTTTATGGACGGTAATGGAAAGTGCAAGTTACCGTCCACGCCCCCTAGCACCGGCTTAAACTTTAACACGAAAATGGAAAAAATATGAATTTAGGAACATCCGCAGATGTGTTCATACGGCGGTTATCATGGAACCTTCAATGTGACACACTAGTGCCATTCCATGAAAAGCGGCGTATGGTCCCAAAGTAAAAGAATGCTTGTGCCCTAAACGAGAAAACAAAGGTCTGGGGCAAATCAATGACGTCATTATTTAAACAGTGACATTATTTCGTCGTTTGGGAATATAGAAATGTTTTGGTGTGTGGAGTATTATATACCTTAACCTATTAATCTATTTGCTAATTATGCTGATACTTCTATTAGGATAAGATAAGCTGTTAAACAAAAATGTTCCGTCTTCTAGATTTAAAAAAATATATCTTTTTTATTAAGATCTATATCTGTTATTATTTGAACACTCAATAGATAATAGCATGCTTGTAGCTTAAAACGAATCATTGTCATACGAAACGATTAATACTGAATCCCATCACATATAGAACAGACCCCTACATAAATAATGATTTATATCTTTTCAATGTGTTCATATTTATGACAATTTAATTATATTCTGAATTCAACAGACCGTCCTTAATTGAGTGCATTTTGATCGCGACCAGACAGGTCATGGATCTTAATTAGAGTAAAGCTGTTGTCCCCAGTGAGGTTACATGTGATGTCAAGCGTTACTAGTGCGATAATCTGTTATGTGTAGTTGTTTTGCTTCTTTAAGGTTAAACATCCAAAAGTATTCGTACAACTGCGGCAAACTCCGTAAAAGTCCGCGTGTAATTTGAAAAACAATGTGCAAAGAAGATGCCGTATAGGACCAATAATCTTGGCGATTAATTATAATAACCTCGGAGTTTATACGGATTGACAGTAGTTCTTCCACGTGGTTTTAGATGTAAACAAAAACAGTGGGTGTAATCTTTGTATAATGTGTGACAAAAATATATATATAAAATCCCACGAACAAAAGGTAATTCTGGTAAAAATATGATTGAAAAATAAGTCTTGACCATTATAATCAATTTAAAAACGTACAATTTTAATCAAATCCTAATTAGTATTAACAGGTATAGATTTCGTACGTTCAGTTTCTACAAAATAAGTATATTAATAATAAACATGTACTGTTCTCTTTATATCTACAAAGTTACTCAACTTAGGTAGATATATTGGAATAAACTTTATCATTTTCATACTATTTGTTTATATGTTAGACCAAAATACAGTATCCGTTCTTTGTATGCTTACTATTATGTTAATGGTCTACATCCGGAAATTTACGGAATGGGCCGAAAAGTTACAATTTTTGTTCGATTTTTACGGAAATTGACAATCGAATCAATCCGGATATTTCCGAGGTTATAATGACTGTGATACCTTCAAGTGTTTACTAGCCTGTAAGGTCTTAACGCTTTTTGTCATGGCGACATGGCTTTAGGACACATTTATGACACACTAATTAGCTGCTACTTTACGACATCTGTCACGCTTTTCACGAGAGCATGCGCTTGCTACACTCGACCCTCACTCACATCTGTCAAAACACACTTTCATTTAAATATTTTTACTATAAAATATTTTTTACATAGCTGCATTTAAAGAAGAATTAAGTTCATTCTCATTTTTTTCTCTCTGTCTATTTGAAGAAACGTGCAGGGCTATTAAAATCATTATTATCACGAGAATTTGCCACTTTCTGGTGACTTTGATCATTACCATGATTTAATGTTGAATTCTGCTTAAGCCGGTACCAGGGGGGGGGGGCGTGGACGGTAACTTGCACTTTCCATTACCGTCCATGAAAAGGCTCAATCAAACCGAGCCTGCAACATTTTCAATTTTGTTGTTTTATGCTTCTTAGGGATGCTTTATTTTTTCTATTTTGAGAATGTATATAAACATGTCTATTTATATTTATTTGTATAGGAAACAAACACTTCATTCATTGCATTTTTTTGCGTTTTAATTAGATACCAAAGGGGTTTGTTTGGTTTTGTAATCAGTGGGGCAATTGACATGTGTATATGAAAAACATATTTAAGATTGAAATAATAATTTTAAGTATAGGCTAAAAAACAAACCATGACATTCCTAAAAGAAAAATTCAGGCAACTTTTTAATATTGTTCTTATATACGAAATTAAAGATTAACCAGGCAGATTTTTTTACCAAGTAACTTTTCTTTTCGCAGGTTTTTACCAGAAGGAAAGGTTTTTAGTATATACTTATCACAGATGGCTGAGGAATGGTCTTACTGAGCTCAAATAGAAAAAAAACGGAATCTCTTAAGAACGCCCGAAACGGCAAAATTTAAAACGGTTGCACACTCGTAAAAAAATAGAGAGAAAAGGAAATCCCTAAAGAACTCCCAAAACGACAAAACTGAAAAAAATTGAAGGCTCGGTTTGATTGAGTCTTTTTTATTGACGGTAGTGGGGAAATCGTTTTTCACTATATTTGAAGGAAGAAGTATCCGATAAGAAATATAATTTTTATTATTAACAACTATATATAATCAGTTCAATAAAAACAAATGCTTTTCTCTAGGTTTTGACTTTGTGTCTGCTTCAGAAAACATTGACGTTTCAACATGGCTTGGGTGTGTCGCGGGCTGCGTCCAGTGACATTGCCTTTGACCTTTTTTTTATTTGATTAGTATATTGACAGTTTATGTTTATGTCAAAAATATTTAAACATATCAAATAGAATTTTAAACTGAGTGGGTTGGCTTTTTTCCCCTTTTTTCTAATCATATGACTTCTTTTAAAAAATGGCCTATTTTATAGAATTTTTAAGTCCCTTAAATTTAATCTGAAAAAAAAATTAACAGTAAGATATTGAATAACAAGTAATTATTAGTTTTCGTTATCCATTGAAATGAATACACATAATCTAATATAATAGTTAAAATTTCACAATCTGATATGAGAATGAATATGCGAGGGGCGCCTGTGCAAAGAAGTGTGGGTTGTAGCATTTATATAGCAAACCTATCCACGAAAGCCTTGATTTAAGCGAGTTTTCAATAGTTTCCATTCGGGTCTTGTGTTGTATTGTGACCAACATTAAAAAGAAAACATGGTCCAGAATTAAAAACAAGATTTTATAAACATACGTATTAGTTACCTGCCCTTGAAATGATCTCAAATCAGTAAAATATTCTGATTCGAGGGCAGATAACTCAGAAGTGATAACGGTGACTTACAAATTTGTTTCGCTTAAAATCTTTCTATTATCATATTCCAACAACGTGTCAAATTTAAAGAAATTCTTTTGAACAGTTTTCGTGTTTAAATGTTGAATTCTGCTTGAGCCGGTGCTAGGGAACGTGGATGATAACTTGCACTTTCTATTACCGTCCATTAACAAGCTTATTAAAACCGAGACTGCAGCATTTTCAGTTTTGCCGTGTTGGGATTTCTTTAGGGATTCTGTTTTTTTTTGTTTTTTTGTTTTTTTTGTTTGTTTGTTTTTTGGGGTTTTTTTTGTTTGTTGATATTTTAGTTTTGCCTTTTTTTCTTTTTCTTTTTCAATTTATTTTTGCCTGTGTGTCTGTATGAAAACTCCCAAAAACGTCATTTAATTAAGATTGGGTGAATGTTTTACATTTTGGCAATCTGATACCGGCATTTTTTTATTAGTGTCATTCAGTATTAAGGAGGTATGCAAAGTAGGTTGGCGTGCTAACAACGTAATAAATAACAGCGTTAAATGTTCGGCCACCAACTTATTTACGTAACATTGTTTAACTATCTTTTTTCACGTACTCTCGGCTTACAATGACAAAAACTGAGCACTTTGTTTGTGTTCTAAAGGCCCATTATGATACAGAAATACTTCGATTTTTTTTATTTATTATATTTAAAACTTTTTTATTTTTGGTACCCTGCTTAAGTGTCTAAAAAGTAACACACTTGCAAATTACTATCTTTTTTTTTTCAATTAGTACAGTAATGGTGAGTTAGTATCTTGTATTGAAACTTTGTTTACATTTTGTGACAAATAACATCACTTCTCGTGTTATTTCATCCAGGTGATAATGATTGAACATACTCTAAAACCACTGTTGTTTTTTATTCTCATGTTTGCCCATTTTTAAATTTAAAAAAATGTAATATTCATTTGTTTTCAGGCAGAATATGCCTTTAAAGGCCCATTATCCCTTAAAAATGTTATAACTTTTATTTCTCAAAAAACTTTTCTATCTTTGGTATCTTGTCACAATTATTTGCTATAAATTATCTTTAATTTGCTTATTTTGCTTTTTATAAGTGGTATGTTTAGTGAACTAGTACTTTGTATGGAAGTCAAACTACTACTTTGTTTGCATTTTGCTACCTTTACGACATATTACTGCATGTTCAGCGCTAGTTTTCAGTTGTTGAATATCTAACATGCTCTCCATCCATTATGAAAAACATTATCAAACACATGGTTGGCATTACTAAAGAATTAGAAAAAAAGATTTCTGAGACATTATGTGCCTCTTAGTCACATATACAAGATTAAGGTCGTGTTGTATCTTGCATTTTAACTCATGGAAAATACTTCTGACCTTTAGTATGTTTAAAAATAATCTTGCTAAAAGTGTTGTTTTTGTTTTCTTTAATGGCAACATCTTTTGTTTTCAGTTGGATTCAATGATATTTCATTAACTAAATAAATTGAAAAATACTTTTGATACAACCGGCTTCAAGAACCGTATGGCAGCTGTAAAAGCCTCGTACTTCACTTAAGTGTTTGTATATTCTTTTATTTATTCGATAATCATTGATTCCAGCAAGTTAGTGATGAAGACAGAAATCCGCTTAAGACGGTGCTAGTGGGCCTTAGAGTGGCTGCAATATTACTTATTTTATCATTCAACCAAACCGAGTCTGCAATCTTCATTTGATATTGTTGCATGCATTTATTACCAGGATTTCCCCTTTTTCTGAATTATATGCATTCATGTATCCTTTATAAAAGTATTCTAAGTAAAAATACATTTTTTTTTCAGAAATTTAAAAATAACATATGAATTATTGTTCGCAGCTGGTATCCATTTCATTGTTGTTATGTTTGTTTGTGTTAATTATGATAAAACAGTATGTTATGTCTTATGTTGCTGCAGCATTTTAACATTTTTTATACATTTTTTTATTATTTATTCAGTTTTTTGTTAGATTGTTTTTTGGGGTTTTTTTGTTGTTGTTTTTTTTTCTTTCTTTTAAGGGGAGGGGTCTATTATTTGTTGCTGTTGTGGGTTTTTAGGGCGAAAATTATTGCTTTGCATATAAACCATTCGTATAATTACGTGCTGACAAGGCGTAAATACTGCAGTTAACGAGCCATTTTCAACAAACTGTCTTATTTATGTGACTACTACCTGCTTAAGTACATTAGTAATAAAGTCAGAGCTAAATAGTTTAAATCAAATTAGTAGAGGAAAAGTAGGTGTAGCATAATGTAATAGACTAGTGTGCCCCTCCTACTTCTGTTGACAAAATGTAGTGTACACATTTTAGTTGTAATATGTTTTCGCGACCCTTGTATTACAAATTATAGAAAAATGTACCTATGGGCGTCAATAAATAAGCCAAAGGGTTTGGTTTATTTCTACTTTATATTGACAAGTTGAATACAGATAAGGATGTGTCAGTTAAATCAACAATGTTTAATGAAGCAAAGTATTTCTGCAAATCAAGAGGGGGGTTGGAAGGGAGTCATGAACCCCTAATGATTTACATACTATACATTATATAAACATGAAGTATGATCTTGATATAAAAGAACGTTCTTGTTTTTGTGGGTTTGTTGTTGTTTTCTCTTCTTTCTTTTTTTCTTCTTCTTCTTCTTCTTCTACTTCTCCTTATTATTATTATTATTATTATTATTTGTACATTTAGCAAATCGGGTTGTAAACATGAACACAAAGAAAAAGCAGGAAACCTTTTCATGATAAACAAACAGTAATATGTTATTCAAACAGCCTAATGATTAATTTTCAAATTAACTTTTCTTGCATATAACGTGATTAACACTCATTTTATAATTATAACAAACAACCATGTATAGGTATCAAATGCAATCAGAAAATTGAAATTACGCGAGCAAGTTTTCACTGCCTTCAAACACAAAACTGCAACATGAAATATACTTTGCATAAAAACTCGCAATATGTAAGGTAGTTTTTTGTACAATTACTGTAAAACAGAATATTTTTGTGGGTCCAAATTTTGTTCTATCAATATTACTTATTGACGATATCGAAATTTAAAGATTTACTATTTTAGGCTCTGTTAAATGTACAAATGTAGGTATAATCTGAACATGTTTTCTGGTTTAAGTTGCATATTTGCTATTATATACAAACATAATGTTAAAGTGAGCTAGTGTTAGCGTTACACTATAGTCGCGTCAAAGAAAAATGACACTTTTTAACTATTCGAATAGGTGATAAATAGAAAAAACATTGTATTCGTAAAGATTCAATAAATCTAGTTTCGGAAATAATTTGTTACATTTGTATCGAAGCTTGAACGCAAACAATGTAAAATATCCTTTACTGAAACTGTACCATATTTCCGTCTCTTTAAACAATAAGTTATTTGTTTGATTATAGATGTGAGATGTACAAAGGTGAAAGTGTGCAAAGTTTTACAAATTTGTCATGAAATCAATTAAAATAAAATTACGTGCACTGAAATGGAAGCACATGATGGTATATAATAAACGATTGTTTTAAAGTGATAAAGCGATACCATTCATATATTTGCTTTATCATACGTATCGTACAAAGCAAAGATTAAAATCCAGCCATTAATCATGACTTTATTACTGAAACGAAACAAACAAATATCTGAAAAAATGAGGTCCTTTAAGGGCTATAAAAACAAAGATAAACCACTAGATAATTACTGAAACACTCGGATAAAAAAATATCTTAAAAAATATATATGAAATTAAAAATAAAAATGTTAAACCTAAATGATCGGTATTATTGAATTCTTGAAAAAATATGATCCCTCAGAAGCAAAAGTCACAACAAAATTACATGGAAATTGCAGACACGGTTTGATTAAGTCTGTACATGAGCGGTAATGAAAAATTGCAACATTCCTCACGCCCTCTAGCACCGACTTGAGCGGTTCTCAATTTTCAACACTTAGGATTGTTGGAATCAATGATTCCGAAGGACCAGAAAGTCTTTTTATGAGAGATTATGTCTTGATATAAGATATTATGAAAAGTAAAACATGTTTCAAACGCCCCCTTGCACCGGTTTAGGCAAAATTTTGTCTTAAACACTAAAGGAATTGGAATAAAAGATCCCTAAGGAGCAGATAAAATGCTCATAAAACAATGCTGCAATGAATGAAGGGGCAACATCTTACAGCTGCCACACGGTGCCTTGCACCAATTGATACACCGAAAACAGCATAACAATAACCAAACGTTTTGGAACTTATTTGTATAAAATATATCATCAGATAAATTGAACACTTTATAAGACTGACACAAAGTAATGGTTCTTTGCCAACAATTTAAAAGAATAATGATAAAATAGGTAATTTGAAGATTTTGACGTAGCCGGTGCTAGGGGTCGTGGAGGTAGCTTACAACTATCACCACCGTCCATGGACAGACTCAATCAAACCGAGCCTTCAATACTTTGCCGAATTAAGCTTTCTTTAGTGATTCCGTTTTTCTATATTTCAATGACAGATAATAAGCACTCGCAACAATTTATATTTATTGATAATACTTAAAGTATTTAAACGTATTAAATACAAGAACGTTCAAAACTCTTGAGGGCTAGGTTTGATTGAGGCTGTTCATAGACTTGAAAGTGCAAGTTAATGGATAAAAACAGAATCCATAATGAAAGCCCAACACTGCAAAATTGTAAAATGTTGCAGGCTCGGTTTGACTGAGCCTGGTTATGGACGATACTGGAAAGTGCAAAATACCGTCCACGCCCCCTAGCACCGGCTTAAGCAGAATTCAACATTCAAACACAAAAAAAATGATGAAATTTTGAATTAAAGAACATCCGCAGATGTGTTCATACGGCGATAATCATGGAACCTTCAATGTGACACAGTAGTGTCATTTATTGAAAAGCGGGGTCCCCAAGGAAAATGTTGCGTGTGCCCTAAACGAGAAAACAATTGGCGGAACTAAATAAAATGGAATTTTGAAAGGGGATCTGAGGTTATGGGGTTAAAACCACACACCCCAAGCACCGGTTTAAGCAGAATATGTTTGTTTGTTTGTTTGGTCACATCGACACAGTATAGGTCCCAGCTTTACTGACGGAGGAAGACCTCAGGTGCGAACGGACATATGTGAGCAAGCCATAGCCTTGTTATCAAAACCCTAATATTTATCACGAAACATAAATATCCACAAACAGAAGAAAACTTTCTAACTTGCCCTCGTATCGTTAACGATGTATTCAAATCGAAAACCTTTTGACGTGCTTTTTGCCAATAATTATTTGATATCACCTGGTATCGAGAACTTTTTAAACGTGCCAACATATTCAGTATTTTTATGTCCGTCTACTCAAGATTATTTTAACATGCCCTTTTGTAAATGAATGTCTCGCGTGCCCTCATAAAGGTAGTAACATATTAACATATTTATGTCTTTAAAAATCTACCATGGTTTTAATGATTAAAACCTAATAATACTAAGTTAAATCTTGATTTCAAATTATAAGATTGTGCTGAATCAAAACTTTGAAATTTTTACGTAGATCAACTGTTGCATTTTAAACAGCAAAAGATTTACAAATGAAAAATAAGAAATACACAAAAGTTCTCCGTATTCAATTGAAAATCGTTTTTGTGTCATTCCTAGCCCGATTAGTACGGCACTTTGCATAATAAAAATCAATGTTCTGAAACAATGGACAATAATTTGCACACAAGTTTTTGGTCAAGATATACATCGAATTGTGCAGGAATCTTGAAAACAATATTTCAAGTCCAGTCCTTTAAACAAACCCTGTCTTTGTTTTAATTTATATTTTAATTTTACTTATATTTCTAATTCTTAAATTATATCTATAGGAACTGATTTTGTCAGTTGTAGTTATTATTAATATTTGTTAAAATTAAAAAATACAACATAATTTATAATTGTCCGTGCACGGGAGCTATTGTCTCATTTATTTTCAGCCCATCAAGCTTAATTTTCCGCTAGCAATACAACTAATAGGCTAAATAATAGTATCTTGATATTTCCTTGTGTTAAATCTGGACATGTAATTCAACCACATAGTCGCCTATACAGGAACTTATTATTGATCTGTAATGAATCTTTAATTGCAATTAAATTCTCATAATAGATTGACCTATTTCGTCGACGGAACTGACAATGTCAAAACGTGTATGACTTTTTGACACGTGTGAATACTTTTGAATCTATTACATACATATGGCGGCATATGTTCTAGCCTACCTAAGCAAACAGTCCAAACCTTAGCCAAGACGGCACTACGGGGCATTTGATTCCATGGTCAGCACTTTTCGAGTCAGTCTCAATAAATTAAACTTATGAAATAATAACTTAATTTTGAGTGCATTATTGTAGAATAATGCATGATTTGAGTTCAAACGTTGTAGGAATATAATCACGAAGGCCGATAGATAGATATAATTGATTAATATATACATTGAGCGTAGGCGTCATATCTGATGGCATATGATGTATAAGCATTTTGTTTTCTTCTTTTTTTTGCCATGCATGTATCGTGTCAATCATAATGTACTCACAAAGTAAAGCCTGTTAGAATGAAATTTAGCCAGGAAATGGTAAATTATTATATCTTGATCTATAAAAGATACATATATTAAGCGTGGTAAGGTAACATAAGCAAATGTTAATACTGGATCCAATTATTACGTTTTCATACGATTGTTTTTTAATTCTTACATGTACAAATGTAAAACATATTAACAATACTAGTGGTGGTAACTTGGTATATATTGATTGCAAAATTGATTTCGGTAAAAAACTGATTACATAAATAAGTAGCTGGTCTTTTGTAAAAAATATATATATGCAGGACAAGCCTCGAAACGACAGAGGTTGGCAAATACAATAGCTAAACTAAGATTGTCTTGGGACCGTATAAATATAAAGACTGGTAGACAAAGAAACATTTTGAGATCGGAAAGAAAATGTACATTTTCCAACCGAAATGATATAGAAGATGAATACCATTTTGTTTTAATTTGTTTGCAGACGCACAGAAATCAGAAAATCGCGCGATCATAAAGTTTTCTTGTAATTTGGGATGACACATACAAAAACATTTGAAAAAAGCCAGCAGGCAAACAGAGAAAATGAAATTTCACGATCATTAGTGTTTAAGTGGCATGAGAAATTTAGTGATGGACGGCAAAATGGACATTACTCTGAGAAACATTAACGGTCTTTGACTGCGTTACGTTGAAGCAAGAGTTGAACGTTATTATGAGGTTGACGTCAATAACGTTTGGAGTGCGCCACTGTCGCCGACATGTGCTTATGTAAAAATCAAATACTGTTCTAACATAAGAAGCTACTAACATAAATTTTTCAATGTGAATTTGTTATTCATTCGTCTAAGCAGCGTAAGAATTTCAAATCAATATCTTTGATATATTTTACGCAACAAAGAAAGTCCACGAATTTTCGGATAACCCCTTTATGTTTAAATTATTGATCATTTAAATACATGTAATACAAATAATATTAATAAAATTGCAATATTTTGTAATAAAGCACTAAATATGAGAAAGGAAATTATGAATAATGTATATGACTGATAATACAAATTGTTATTTGTATGTTTGTATTTTCACTCTCGCGGTATTTAATGTATGCTGTACATACGTGTAATGACGAGGAACTAAAAATTATGTTCAAATAATACTTTATAATAAAATATGTTCTGTTCAGTTGATAAACTTTGTGCAATAGATAGAGTTATTATATTTGAAAAAAAAATTCTCCTTTTTACTCTATAGTGTAAATTACATTTTCATTTTCCATTTTTGTTTCTATTTATTATGTTCGAATTACATTCCCTTTGAATTTTGTCGTTTTCCATGTTTCTTTTTTGGGGGCAGGGTTCGGGGCGCTGTCCCATTTTTTTTTACTTTGTCATTTGATAACTATAAAGGATATTTGTTTAGTTCAGTGTGAGATCGGAATATATTTCACAGAGTGAGCACCATTAAATTGGTTTCCAGTAGTGTGAACGCTTGTATTTCACTGAAACAACATAACGGGCTCAAATATTCAAAACAGTGAAATTATCAGTTTTTATTTCACTGATATATTTCTATAAACCACCGAAAAGTAAGTAATAAATCATTATATTAGTCATGTAATATAATTATTTAAATCTGTTCTTTTTTAATTTCATCTTATTTTTATCTATTTGTTTATGATAAGGAAGATAGCAATTTAATCTGAAATTCTTTACCAAGAAATAATATCTGACAAAGGGGACTTGCGTAAACTAATAGTACTCGCCAGAACAGGTGTTCATCTTTTCACACCTGCTTTCTCCCCCCAAAAAATACCTACTGCTTACCTTCGGCAAGGAGATCACCTACTGTTTGACAGGTGAGATGTATTCATGATTTTAAAAGAGACAAGATATTTACATCATGTGACACATAACCTTGACTGTTTTCATACTTAAGAGTTTGATATTTTTATGTGTTTTTTTTTTTTTTTTTTTTTTTTTTTCGTATATTGTCCGATTGGCTCTTTGGTCAATTAGATATCAAACTTGAACAGGCCTTTTCTAAGAGTCACCATTGGTAAGATAACTACATAACTACATGTAGATCCATTACCTATGGCAAATATGCTTTATATGTTTTCCCAATCTTTAAAATAATCCTAATCCAACTGAAATTCACGTTATCCAAACTGACACATTAGCCGGCAAATCAAATATGGTATCAGACTGATGTAGCAATACATTTTATTGTTAGATTTTAAGCTTTAAATGATATTTGCATTGGTTGGAATAAACAGTTTTGCACAATTCAAAATGTTATGCCAAAAGAGCATGAATTAAGCAATTTGAGGATGCAAAATTTCCAAATCTGGGCAAGGTACTTTTTTCTTAAAATGGCTAGGAAATTTAAAAGGCATGTTGAATCATATCTCTCACAGCGCTATGACTTCGAATTCCATATGAGTATATGGATATTTTAAATTCCACAATAATTAAAGGGTTTTCTTTCGAATTTCACAAGACTTATATAGGGTTATTTCGAATTCCACTAGACGTATAGGCTTATTTCTTATTCCAAAAGACGTATATAGGATTATATTGAATTCTGAAAGACGTAGAGGTGCTATTTCGTATTCAACAAGATGTATAGGGTTATTGAATTCCACAAGACGTGTATAGTGTTATTTCCAATTCCACAAGACGTGTCTAGGGATTTTTCGAATTCCACTAGATGCATAGGATAATTTTAAATCCCATAAGATGCATAGGGTTATTTCGAATTCCACGAAACATACAGGATTTATTCGAATTCCACAAAACGTACAGGGTTATTTTGAATCCCAAAAGACGTATAGGGATATTTCACATTCGTTAAGAAGTTTAGGGTTTATTTGAATGCCAGAATATGTATAGGGTTATTTAACATTCAACAAGTAGTATTTTGAATTTTACAAGACGTTAGGGTTATTTAAACTAAGTTCGAATTCCACAACACGTTAGGGTATTTTTATTGAGTTTGAACTCCACAAGACCTATAGGGTTATTTCAACCGAGTTTGAATTACACAAGACGTAAAGGGTTATTTCAACCGAGTTTAAATTCAACAAGACCTATAGGGATATTTTAATTGAGATTGAATTCCACAATACCTATAGGGTTATTTCAACCGAGTTTGAATTCGACAAGACCTGTAGAGTTATTTAACCGAGTTTGAATTCCACAAGACCTGTAGGGTTATTTAAACCGAGTTTGATTTCCACAAGACCTGTTGGGTTATTTCAACTGAGGAAAGATTTCATGTTATCATTACGGTAAGTGGTTCTGATCCTGTCCATTGATGACACATGATCACATGATGTCTTTCTCTTTTTCCTTTGAGATTTACAAAATTTACATTTTTTTACAGTTTCGTTGTAGTGACTGTTCCCTTTTTTATTACATAACATTTGATGTGAAAATAGTATTAAAACTATTAATGGCATTAACAAATTTAAAAGACAACCTTACGTTGACCTAAGCCAGGGTATTTCTGTTTGAAAGGCAAACTAGTCTATGCTTCGTTTTAAATGTTTCATTCATTAATTCATTTTTCTGTAAATGTCCTCGAAATGAATACACTAGGCAGTCAGGGAATCCTTATAAAGAATAAAATGGTGGTTTCCTAACCTGACCTTGGGTCAGGTTAGAGCGTTTAAGATTTCACAATAGTTGTCACAGTGGACTCAAATAAATGACTTAGACCAATCATACAATAATACAATATCTGTTATTGCACCTTGTATGGATTGTTCAAGTCATATGACTTGTTTTAAAACTACTCGGTGATTTTGCCGGCGTCTAAAGTTCGATCAACATTATGTAGATGTATTTATGTGTCAAACCCAAAATATAAAGAATTTATACAGAAATTCATGCTGGGACTTTAGAAAATGTCATTTTAGCGTGATTTGAGTTCACAAGACAATTTTTATATTTTTGTCATTAATTTGTCTGAGTATCCATTTAAAGTTTAAAATGAGCGAGTTTAAAGTGAAATTAAAATATTCATATAAAATCAACCTTAAGATAAATGAAGATAAAAATAAATGCATTTGTTGTTCCAAAATTTGTTAATCTAGGTGAGGCTCTGACTTTAATTATGCAAAACTTGATAGAATTTGCTATTTCTTAAACTAAAATAATACGCATAATGAAAAAAGTTTGCAAACTAAAATATTTTCCGTGCTGACGATAATCATCATTTGATGTGTATATGTTATATAAATAAAAGGAATGTATCGTTTGAAATAATTAATTCTATATCACATATGATAATGAGCCTAAAGAATGTCACATAGAGCAATCAAATCTATTCATGAAAGTGAACAAAGTTAACATAACTTTATGACTAGATACTTCAATCAAGTTTCGAAATTCACATTGAAAATCTGTAACAAAAAAAGATGGAAACAAAACTTCGATTGTTAATGGAATTAGTATGTAGCAAAATGCAATAAAGCTTCCATTATTTCATCTTACATTTCAATCATGACTTCTTAAAATTGATTCATTTCTGTTTCATTTTGTTATATATATATTTTCTTCTTGCTCCATTGAATGCTTATGACATCAGATTATGTAAAATATGTGTAAAGATTTGACATTTCTGTATCATCCATGTCCCAGTGTTAGTGCATATTACTATATTAAAGAAAATGTTTTTTGTTCAAATATGAATTGTAAATATATGTTTTATAAATGGCACAAGGTTATTTAAACAATCAATGACACTACGGTAGCTGTGATAGACCTCTATTACAACATAAAATTAGAGAGAAAAAAATCTCGAGAATAGAGTATGTAACCACAGTCAAAAACATGTGTCTATCTGTCTGCAGCAAGACGGTTGTAGTGTATCATAAATTGATATAATATCTAACCTTTGCAAAACAACACGAAAAATAAATTAAAAAATTAGAAACAGAATGTTATATTTTAATTCAACTTGTCTAGTTTTGCCATTTATTATATGAGGGTCATGTAAATGAGTCCGCTTCAAGGCCAATTTTATTTTCTCAAATGCCTTTTATTTTTGGTGTTTTTTACAGTTTTCGAAAACTTGCTTATTGGTCAGTTACCTTAAAAAATGTATCTTCTAATGTTGTTTTGTTTTTGTTTTTGTTTTTTTTATTAATATTTGCAATTAGTATAGACAAGGTGATTTTGTATTTTGTAAGGAAGTCATTTGAAATACTATTTTGTTTACAATTTGCTTATTTAATGACAGATAACTTCACATTATTCGCTACTTTTGTTAGACAGAAACATCTCAAAATCGCGAAAAACATTATTAAAATGTTACAAAACACGTTTGACCTTTCTAAAAATGTACAAATTTATTCGTTTGTGAGGCAAAATATGCATTTAATAAACATGCTTATTCTTCGTTATGTGCTCGAAATTAAATTTGAAACCCTTCATTCCTGAAATATGGTTTATTTATTCGAAGGTTTTTTTTATATGATGCGAAAATTATCCCTTTAGGTGTGCTCTCGTACGATTATTATGATTTCTGACAACAATTATTTTTATATGGGAACATTGGTATTAAAAACATGAGTCATGAGTGAAAATAGAATAGCTGTTGATCACGAATGAAACATATTTCAATTATAAACGTAAAACAAATAAATTTTCTGTTCATTTATGTTTTTTTAAGTGATTTTAAGTTTTTTTTCACTGATTTTGCCGCGTAACGTTGCGCATTCTTCTCCATAACGTCGTCACATCATCAATTTTGATATATAATTCTGTCTAACAACTCTAATTGTTACATTTATAATATGATGTATGATGACATCGACTTTCTTTTCCTAAAGAAGCAAAATGTACGTATGACGGCATTGACTGTTGCCTGTTATTCCATTTAGTTATAATGTTCTTTGGCTACAGTGAAAATTATATTTCACAAATTTCACTATAGTGGTTTATCAGAATATAATCATCTGATTTGTGACAGTAAAACTCTGAAAAGAATGAAATAAATGCTACGAGCTTAACTTTTTATATTTCATTCTTTAACTGTTAGAAACCTTCCAAAAGTTATCGTTACAATCGTTGTTCTTTTGCCGTTGTTATTCTCCGATAGAACGATTTGTATCGTTTCTACTGAGTAAATATAGTTAACTTAAAGTACGTTTCTGAGCTAGATTTCCTTAAAGATCCTGTATGTTTTGTGGTTGATATTGTTACTGTGTGTATACCACACTTGCAAAAAGTTATATATGTATATTATTATGCAAATAAAATAATTTTCAAACATCGAAGAATATGTAAAATGTGTACTGCAAATATTTGTGCACATTATATTTAATCAATAAATTATATGCATTCATTTCTTATTGGAAAATTTGACTTAGAATTTATAGAAAATGAATTTCTAATTACTTCCCTTTATTTACATGAAATGTTAATTTCGGTAATATCTTTATAAATAATGCTTATTGGAACTTACAATATTGACAAAGCTTAATTTGAACATCATATTTATGAAATAAAACCATGAAAAAAATGTGTTACAGGATCTTTAACGACCCTTAAGAACCTTGTGGATGAAGGGTTGCCCTTACGGGTTGAGGCATGAAAATCGCAATCACTGTGTAACTTTTGCGTGATCGTAAGGTTTAAATTAATAGAGTCTGTGTATCCTTAAGCTCTGAAAACAGTTGAGGTGCACTAGTAAAAATTGGCAAAAAATGAACAACCAATACCAATAGGTATATGCACGAAGCTTATGGTTCATTCTATTGTTTGTTTGTTTCATGTTACGCCTTGTCCCAGCAGTATTTCAGTCATATAGGCGGTCATTCTATTGAAATGTACATACATGTATATAAACCTGATAACTGGCAGGGATTAATTGAGACATTTTAACCAGCGGGAGACATTCCAATTACTTCAGATATAAATATACTTTTGATATTTCCAAACAAATCAGTATTTCGCAAAGACATCTAATAACTAGGACCTTGTACCTGGTTTGCGCGTGAGGACCATGAGGGCCAAAAAGTGATGTTATGTAACTTGCTACACTGTCACTAAAGCACTTGAGGTATAATTATATATTTGAGGTATAATTATATATAAATATCACATCTATCTGTGGATGATCTAACAAAATATTCACCCGTGACAAAATGGTATCAGCCTTGGCGTTTTAACATTATCTTTTTTCAAAGGTGTATTTTATGTTTTATTATATGATCTAAATAAAGTTGCAATCTCCTTGGCCCAAACAGTAGTCAACAGAACTTTTTATAAAATCATATTCACTGGGTGTAGTATCATATTCACTGGCTGAATTGGATTCTCCTAGTCTAAAAATAGATTGAGACTCATATCCAATGACCATATGTCGTAGACTGTTAATTACGCGTGCTTATTTAAAAAAATGATTGTTGCGTGTTGTTCTTTATGGCATATTTCTCGACCAAAGTATCATTATTTTACTATTATACATATAGTTAAAGGTTACACCACAATGATGAGTATAAACTTGAATTACTTTTGTATGCGCAGCGTTCTCATAGTTATTGCACGCCTTTCACGTGCGTCTTTTTCCGCGCACCAACGAAACAGGCAAAAGTTGTACATTTACATTCTCTGTTTTTTATTCTTATAGCCTATTCATGTAGTAAAACAATTATTGACTAGTGAGCCATTGAATATGATGTGATATTCACCAGCAGAGAGTCATATTGACGTCGGTCAATATGTCATTTGCCGGTAAATATCACATCACATTCAATGGCACACTAGTCAATAATTGTATAATATCACCCTCAATAGGATTTATTTATTTTATAACATTATATTATTACATATAGTTATGATATTATTATTTGTATATCCAAAACACCAATATTCTAGATATAAAATATAAAACTTGGCACCCGGTATGCGCACAAGAGCTGCGTATCAGCACGGTGAATGGATTGTAATCCCCTACGTTATAAAGTCTGTGTATTTATAGAAAATAAATCACGTGATATATTATTATAAAAATACGGATTGTTTAAATCTAGCATCACATAAGGATATAAATAAATAAAATACACGAGTTGAAATAAATTAAATAATGAAGCGTTATATGCATTATCTAGGTAACAATCAATTGTATATTAATATACATGTTCATACATCAGATTAAATGCCATATAAATATTCGTAGATGAAATAGATGAATTGCAATTGAATATTTAAGAAAGCTCTATCTTGTTAACCTTGTCAATTAGTGAAATTGAATGAATAGTTTTGACATGAACTATATACTATACATTTTCATTGATTGATTGCACACTATAAATCATGCGTTTTTCATGTTAATTTTAATGACCGCGCACGAAAATTTCGTGATGATTTATTTTGCTAAATTGGTTAACAACGTTTTTTAGGAATGTAAAAATAACAATGAAGTATTATGACACTGGGGAGTAACAAAGTCTGACGTAAAATGTCCATGTTTTTTAAAAAGCACTTGTTTTTCAGTAATGAATAAGGGTAAGCTATTTTCATACCATATTTTCAAATTATTCGTGATACAAATGAGCCGTGTCACGACAAAACCAACATAATGGGTTTGCGACCAGCATGGATCCAGACCAGCCTGCGCATCCGCGCAGTCTGATCAGGATCCATGCTGTTCGCTTACAGACCCTATAACAAGTAAGGAAACTGATAGCGAACATCATGTATCCTGATCAGACTGCGCGGATGCGCAGGCTGGTCTGGATCCATGCTGGTCGCAAACCCATTATGTTGGTTTTGTCGTGACACGGCTCAAATGTTTATCAGTTCAAAATCCACTTAACTTTAATTTATTCCTGACAATTATTGCTAATTAATATCTGAACACATCCTTAAAAGCTTATTTACCAGTAAGAAATGCATTCATTGCGCCATTGTAACGAAAAGACTGCATTCATTTAAACGTAACGGAGCAAACAAAATATCTGAATTGTTTCCGCATTACTTTCGTTCGAACCAATACAATACAATTACAAATTATAATAAGCAAGTTTGAATTGGTCCATGTCACAATTCGTTAAATAGAACCGTTACAAAACAAGTATGTTTTGATGATCAATTTCAAATGAAAAGCATATTTGTGTTTTATGTAATAAACCGCAAAATAATGTCAAAGGTAGGCTTTGGCTTTTATTAACAAAAAGCTGATCTTTTAATGTTGTTTTTGTTGTATTTATTCAGTTACATTTCGTGTCAACACATGCACTTCCTGTCCTATATTAATATGAAATGGTGCAAAACGATGTGTTTGCAAATTATTGAGCAATTGAATATTTCGATTTACAAAATACGTCATTTTTCTGTCGTTAACTTGTGTGAATGTCCTTGCATAGATATCCTAAAAATTATGATATCCTTCGTGGCAATAAAAATGACATGTAAACTGCGTAGACCAAAAAAAACAATGAAAAAAATTAATGCCGTGCCCCTTCATCCCCAGGAACGATTAAAGTAGTATTTAATTTCGAATCCAAGGCCATTACTTTAGAAATCTACCCATAACTTTGTAATACACATTTACTTAATTATATGTGGGGAATAAGTGGAGTAGTTTAGCTCAAGCAGATGGTGTTGTTTTGACCGCAGGTGTTGCTTAAACCTTTTACCACCAGGGAAAGCCAAAATTATATTTCCTGTTTCGGTGCCATAGGACCTACATTGAGTTAGTGCGCCGCAAAATCAAAATAAACTCTACTTATTCTGGCAAACACAAGATCCAATCTTGTTTGACCCTAATGCATCAGTATTATTACCAAATAATACCGTACGGTTTGAAATAAAAATTGTAATAAATGTCAGTATTTTGTGTTAACTTCGCATTTTTAATTGATCAAATAACTTTCACGAGACCCTGTCAATCAAATTTGCGCTCAATCATTTTCACGTCTGGCCTAAACTCAACTATTATTCTATAAATATCACTTTTTAATATTAATATTACACAGTTCGTTAATCACGTGACTGTAACCTGCAAAGATGGTATAAATTAACATAATGTTAACCGATATTGAATACTACTCTAAATTCAATTGACCTACTTTTTTCAGAATTGCAATATAGTTATACAAACCCGTGTCATTACATTTATTTCAAAAGTCTTATATGGTAGATTTAACTGTTATCTTATCATAATTTGGAGACTTTACGTGTCGAAAACGTGTCAGAGTTAAATCTTATACCAATAAATGCACAGTGCGTTTACCGAAGTGCTGGTCCACCGTCTGTCTAGGGCATGCTCGTTGATTGGTCATTCATTTTTCTTGGGTTTACTTATTTTGACGACAGGGAAATTGATATCGATAGAAAAAGTCCTGTTCAGATGCTCGCACATTGGTTTCTTTATCTTGGGTTAAATAGTGTTACGATAGGAAACGTGTTTTTATTTTTGACTATGATACAAAAGGGCACGAACATCAAAACACTTGTCAATATACTCGATGCTTACGACCTTGTACAAATCAGATAGCCTCGTGTTTTGATGCTCCTTCTATTTAATATACAGCGGCATGCATTCGAAACACTAGTAAATCATAAAATCAAATTTAAAAAAAAAAAAAAAATAACACTGAAAATGGGCAGAATAAAACAACGAAAGATGAACTTAGCCTTTCCTTGTTGATCTTGTTTATCATATTTTAAGATGAGATTACATCAAGGGTTCTGAGTGCTTCGATGTATTTTTTCTTACTACACAAATTTTAACAGCTTAAATTTGGAATACTTCCATAAAACTTAGATTTGGCGTGCTTCCACACCAGATCAGATTAAGAATGTTTCTAATTAACTAAGATATTCAAATTAACGTTTACGCGTGATCCAAATTTGCCATTGCTCCCCAGATAACTGTGACTTTTGCAAGTTAACTGGTTGAACCAAGTTTGATTATCACGTGTCAAAGAATAGTTCCGTAAAGAATATGATTTATTTATATTAAATAACACATGGTGTATCAATATTAAGACATGCAAAGACATGACTCAGAATTGGTTATAAATTGTTTTAAACATTTTGAATTATGTATTAATTTATGTATATCTATAAATAATGCTTTCGTATGTATGAATAAATGTATGTAAAATATATGTTATTTTCATTGGTTACGAACTCGGATTTTGTGTGTATGTTTAATTATGTAAACCTAATATAGTAACAAAAATGCCATGTATGTGTATGAGAAACATCCGGTGCCTAAAGCGCTTTGATTAAATAAAGAAATCAACAAAAAAATATTAAAATATTCATCATATGCGGTTAGAAGTGCGTTTGGTTGATAATGTGATACATAGAGTTGTGGTTACTTACATTGAACGAACTGTAATAAACAAAACATAATAATCTCACACCGCCACACACACACGCATTGTATCTCAAATTTCCTTACTTCATATTTTTAAATTAATAAAGATTTAAAAGGGGAAATACTATATGACCTAAACGTGCACCACGAGCTGAAAGGTTAAACCGCACTGAAACACTCTGCCTATACTGCATCATCATTGTTATATTGAAAGTTTTAACGAGGAAATATCGCTTCGCAAATTTTTATTTCTTTACCAAATTAGAAACACTTAAAATGTCAGAGAAAAACGTGGCCCTGACATACCGAAGGGAGATCGTTGCATCTTAAAATGTCAATTCACTGAGACAGTCACTAGAAGTGCAATGTCACCACGAAATCACGTGATCAATATCTTTGTTAAAACAGTTATCCTTTAAGGAACTCCAGTAAGGTCCAAAAGCATAAGATAATTTAAAATTTGAAAATCTTGCATAAAATCAACTGGGGCATGAAAAGATTTTAAAGAAATATACCTTAAATTAAATAAGTTGATATTTTGTGCGAATTTTGGCCATATTTGAGTACAAAGCGTTCAAACGCTTTTCATATTTAGGTATTTTGCCAAATAAAAGTTATTATTCTGGATAAATTCGAATGAGCAAATGATCTGAAAATTTATAGACAAGTTATAGGTATAGAACCATATCAAATTGAATAAAAAAGAGAAAAAAATGTCAGTAGAGTCCATTTTAAGTCCAAAGGCTATAGTAGTTAGAATGTTAAAGAATGTTAACGTTAAACTGCATCTTGAATACAGTATGATAAACAAGATCACACATTTTACTTTTTTAAAGATTTAGAAACATTTTTATGTATTTCATTACACTATGTTTGAAAAATGATGTATTAATTTGGAGAAACATACGAGAGAGTGCAACATAATAATACACAAATCAGTTTGATTTTGTGCTTGCATAGTCACATAAACCTAAAATATTTTTATCCAATCTATTACATCGTTTATATCATTATATTCTATATTTTACATCATATATCCAATATTATGCATCATGTATCAAAACTTTATATCATGGATTTAATTCTGTACGTCATATATCCAATATTTTACACCACATACCCAATATCCTATATCATATACCCAATATTCAACATCATAAACCCAATACTCAACGTCATATACCCAATATTCAACGTCATATACCCAATATTCAACATCATAAACCCAATACTCAACGTCATAATATTATATATTCAAATTTTAACGTCATATACCCAATATTCAACATCATAAACCCAATACTCAACGTCATAATATTATATATTCAAATTTTAACGTCATATACCCAATATTCAACGTCATATACAGTATAATATACATATACCAAATATTCCTTCATCATAAGCCAATTTTTCTACATCATATTCACATTATTTTACATCACATACCCAATTTCCTACAACAATAACTCAATATTCTTCTTCATATATCTAATATTCTACATCATATATCCATATGTTTTACATCATTCAACCAATATTTTACATCGTAAATCCTTTTACATCATAAATCAATACTCTATATCTTTTACCCATATATTTTACATCATTCAACCAATATTTTACATCGTAAATCCTTTTACATCATAAATCAATACTCTATATCTTTTACCCATATATTTTACATCATTCAACCAATATTTTTTTCATCATAAATCCTTTTACATCATAAATCAATACTCTATATCTTTTACCCATATATTTTACATCATTCAACCAATATTTTTTTCATCATAAATCCTTTTACATCATAAATCAATACTCTATATCTTTTACCCATATATTTTACATCATTTAGCCAATATATTACTTTATATACACAATGATTTACACCACATACCAACTATACTACATTTTCGCCATTTTTTTTCTAAATCATACACCATATAATTGAATAAATTAATAATCATTAACCCAATATCTATATATGTACCCAATATTTTATATCATAAACTTATGTTAATTAATAGGTATATGATGTAGAAAATTGAATTTATGATAAAGAAATATATGCGGAGTAAAAGACGTATATCATGTAGAAAATAACTTAGAATATTGGTAAATGATAAAATATGCAGGGTGTATGATATATGATATAAAATGTTTGGTAAATGATTTAGAAGAACTTGTATAGATGTATGATTAGAAATATCCATGCAATGTAACATTTTAAGTATATTTTGAATTTATTTATTTCATTTGCAATAGGCTAATAAGCCCATGAGGACAACATATTTCAAACATACTATATATGATATGACAGAGCAATGCTTGATAATGATAATGATACATCTCTTTTTCAAATATTTGAAATATATCTAAGTATATGACGTAAACTTTATGTGTACGATGTAACATGTTTAGTATATGATATAACTTTTGAAGTATGTGATGTAACATTTTAAGTATATTATGTAAAAATTTAAGTATATGATGAAAAAAATACGTTTTTGATGAAAAATATTGGGTTTATGATTTAGAAAAAAGTAGTGAATGATGTTAAATATGTGGGGTTTTTGGTATGTGGTGTAAAATGTCTTATTGTTGTGTGTGGGTTTGTTTGTTGTTTTTTTTGCTTTGTTTGTTTTTTTTTTTTGGGGGGGGGGGGAAGGGTGTTTTGGGGTTTTTTTGTTGCTTTTTAATATATAATTATGCATTTTAGTATGTACAGTTTTATCTCTGTATCACTTCATTAACTTTCCCTAAATTTGTTTGTTTCAAATTTTCCTCATTTATTCTCTTATTCCTTATTTACTCACTTATTCCTCATTTACTCACTTATTCCTCATTTACTCTCTTATTCCTCATTTACTCACTTATTCCTCATTTACTCACTTATTCCTCAATTACTCTCTTATTTGTCAGTTGTCAAGTTGGTTTTAACTTACTCACTCATTTTCACCTTCTCGCTTTATATTCAAAAAATCTCCTCGTCATTAATTTACTGACAAAAAATATATTTTTAATATATAAAATCTACTTCTATGATGGTTTCGTAAAATTATTAATTCTATACAACACACGTGACTCATAATTTCACAATGTGTCGTAAAGTTGAATGTGTATAATTATATCATACATGAAGACTTTAACGACACATCAATGGTATAGTAAATGAAATAAAGAAAAGTTAAACATTACAGAATATGAAATAAGCAACTACAAAAGAACTTACATCATACCCGCCGCAGTTAAGGCTGTCGTCTCGCAGATTCACGGTGGTGTTGTAGTTGAATCTCCACAAGCTTGATCTGTGGGGCGGCTCCACCATTATCGCTCGACAGTCTACTTCACGATCTCGTGTGCAAATTGATATTAATATGTAGACTATAGTCAAAACTGACCTGTATCCGTTAACACAAATCATCTGTCCAGAATTAACATATCCGAAAACAGTGTATGTAAATATCCTCAAATTCGTTTTCTTAAACAAAACATCTCAAATTTTTGTAAACACTCGAACGCTTTCATATCTTACAGTATACGTTCTTTTGATAATAGAAATTTACTTTCAATTCGTGTTAATCACTTGATAATTGTAACAAAGTGCCAATTGTACTCTTCGTTACATCTTCAGACGTGCTCAACGCTCTTTTTTCCCGTTCCTTTCGAATGAATATGCTTATATGTATATATAGTTGCTTTTTGAATGAGGAAGAACTTCCGCAAGTCATTAATGCGGCATTTTTTTTCTGTATCCGTACTTTTCAAAGTCATGAAATTGGGAAAAACATCGCTATGTAGTCATGATAAAGCTTGAATTTATCAAATCAGCAAATCGTGATGAAACAGAACTCATAAAATACCATCCAGCTCTTATATCCTGAATAAAACATGTCAGTAGCGGTTTAATCTGAAAACAATTTATCGGTTGAAATAAATCACGTAAGTTTTGTCCACATGTTATATAACAGTTCACAATCCAATAGCACGCGTCGAAAATTCCGCTTTTTTGACAACTGTTACAGTATTTGACATGGCCATCCCTTTTTTCCACTTGTGACGTGTTAACCACTTAATTCGTGTCTATGATATGAAATGCAAATATATATATATATAAATATATATATATAAATATATGGTAATGTTTTCGTTTTAGTTTTTTATTACATTTTACTCAGTCAACTTTTCAAAAGTGCGCCGTTAGTGATGAAAATTAATTATTAATTATTTGCTACCTAAAAGCACATACTTCATCAAAAGCAAAAAGAATAATGACCTTGTAATAATAAATATATTCTCACACTGACCTACTGTCCTAATTACCGTACAAACATTATATATTATATTCCTTTTTTTCTTTCTCTCTTTTCTTTGGTGTAAATGGAATTTATATACATATAGCCTCGTTTGTTACCCATACAATTAAATGTAAAAATGATATATTTTTTATTAACATCAAATAGCTTACAAAAAGTCTCCAATATATTCCAGACATATACTCCAAATTAAGTTCACATAATGATCTTTGCTAAACTTAATTTTTAACTTCAAAATTATAATTTTTATCTTCAAACACTTTCTTTTTTTCTTCAATTGTAAAACTTGTTCAACTTGTATCCATTCACATACTAAAAAGATAACTTTTACGAACACACAAAAAAAACGACTGTAACACGTTTTATGAAATAAATAAATCCTCGAAAGTGTTAGATTAACGCGCCAATTTTATTTCTCTCGATTTTTTTTCCCGACGTATCTAACAAAACGTACAACGTTTCCCTTTTTTTATTCCAACCCCGAGCGCAACATCATACAAATTAAAATAAATTTTAAAACCGAACCGTTGTCATTGACAATGAGTGACACAAATGCACACATCTGTACGCTGTTAGACAATGAAATTGAAGTCGAATCATTACAGTATTGTTCTCTTGTGTGAGGCGAGTATGTACAATTGAGCCGTGTCACGACAAAACCAACATAATGGGTTTGCGACCAGCATGGATCCAGACCAACCTGCGCATCCGCGCAGTCTGATCAGGATCCATGCTGTTTGCTATCAGTTTCTTTACTTGTTATAGGTTTTGCAATCGAACAGCATGGATCCTGATCAGACTGCGCGGATGCGCAGGCTGATCTGGATCCATGCTGGTCGCAAACCCATTATGTTGGTTTTGTCGTGACGCGGCTCAATTAATAATAATTAAATAAACCTATGATGTATCGATACAATTTTTACACGATTCGTCTTAATATTAACAAGATACTACGTTACGTCAATAATTCAATTTTTATGACATCTATAAAAGTACATAGAGATGCGATATGTCCCTTTTTAATCATTCAAGTGTTAATGTATTCGTTGCTATTGTGTGTGCTTTTTTTCTTTTTGTTTTATTTTAATTTACACTCATTCTATTACCTTAACATTAGTATGTCCACTTAAGTTTACTGGTATTTTTCTTATATTAAATTGCTGGGGAAAAACATTACGATTAAGGCAGCCGGATACCATTTTAGTTATTCTATATGTAACTGATAAAGTTATTCTAAATGTAACTGATAAAGTCATTCTAAATGTAACTGATAAGGTTATTCTAAATGTAACTGATAAGGTTATTCTAAATGTAACTGATAAGGTTATTCTAAAAATGTTATAAATTCAATGAAGTTATAAAATACTAAATGTAACCGATGAAATCGATAAAATATAATTAATATTCTAAATGCAATGATGATGAAAATGTTTAAAATGTAACCGATGAAAATATTCTCATTTTAAATAACCGATGAATATATTCTAAATGAAACCAGTCAAATATAATAAATTTAACTGATGAAGTAAATATACATTTAACCTAAATGAACCCGATGAAATATAATTAATTTAACCAATGAGGTTAATTTGAATTTTACAAATGAAGTTATTTTAAATATAACTGATGAAGATATTTCAAATGAAACCGAAAAAGATATGATAAATCTAACCGATGAAGATATTCTTAATGTTACTGATGAAGGTATTCTAAACGAAACCGATGAAATTTCATTAATTAAACCGACCAAGTTATTTTTAATGCAACCGATGAAAATATTCGAAATGAAACCGATAAAATATAATTAACTAAACCGATGAAATTATTATAGATGGAACTGATACAATATTTTAAAAAGACCGAAGATATTCTTAATTTAACCCATGAAGTTATTCTAAATGAAACCGGTAAAATATAAAGAAAACTAACTGGTGAAGTTACTGTTTATTTATCAGTTTCATTTCTTCAAAATGAAACCTATAAAATATAATAAATTTACAGATCCTGTAACACAATTTTTTTATGGTTTTAAATCATTAATATGATGCTCAAATTAAGATTAATCAGTATTGTAGGTTCCAAAAAGCATTATTTATAAAGATATAACCGAATTTAACGTTTCATGTAAATAAAGGGAGGTTATAAAAACTTTATTTTTTATAAAGTTTAAGTCAAATTTTACAACAAGAAATGAATGCATATATTTTAATGATTACATATAATATTTGCAGTACATATTTTACATATTCTTGTTTGAAAATTGTTTTATTTGCATAATCATGTACATATATATATATACATGTATATATATAATTTCACTTGGCGTGGAATACCACTTTGATCACAACATACAGGATCTTTAACCGATGAAGTTAATTTAAAGTGAACTGATGAAGTTATACTAAATGAAACCGATGAAGATATTCTAAACAGAACCGATGAAAATAAAGCCGATGAAAGCAATTTAGATATTCAAAATTTAACAAATGAAGGTTTTCTCAATGTATTAGGTAAAAAATATTATAGATTTAACTGAAAGTGTTTTCAAATCATGAAATAAGTTTGATAAGTTTATTCTATAAATATTCCATTGGACCAAATGGTCCATGAGGATAAACAGATACATGATACATGACAAGACAGTGTAAAGCATATACATAACATGTGTAAGTGGAGAAGGTATACACAAAATTGTATATCATCAATTAAAATGAACATCAGAACAAAAGGACATTCAACTTAACCTAATGTTAAATAAATTACCACTGTCTAGCAAAACTTACAGAGATTATTCTACATATTACCTTAGTTTTTTTCATAACAAGATATGACAATTGTTTGAATTTCAGTTGTACTCAAGAATGTAATTTTTTTCCGATCTGATCGAATTCGGTTCGACCCTAGCGGAAATAGTTACTCCATATTCGGATATGAATTGTAATCATTTTGAGTAAAACAAAACACGAACAAAATGTCATAATTATCTTGCCGTATAGAAACAAAGTTAATATTGAAAATCCAAGGATTTTATTAGTTTGATCGGTTAACGTTTAATACGGTTATCACGTCGCCATTTTTTCTAACCGTCCACCCGTAGTTTTATTGGATCCAGTATGTTAGTGTGTTAAAGAGTGGAATGTGCTTTAAGTCGGTGCTAGGGGTGGGAGGGTGAGAAATAATGCACATTACCTTAAATGTCATGAACAGACTCAATCAAACCGCGTCTGAAATTTCCAATACCTTTGGTTGGTTAGTTGTGGGTTAGTGATATTGGTCGCTCGCTGTTGTAACCACACTTAAGTGAAATTTTATTTATGTATACAAATAAGCTTGTATCACAATTTTAAAACATCGAAATAATTGTAAAATATGTACTGCAAATATTTGTTCACATTATATGTAATCATTAAAATATATGCATTTAATTCTTATTGAAAAATTTGATTAGAACTTTATAGAAAATAAATTTCTAATTACCTCTCTTTATTACCATGAAATGTAAATTCGGCAATATCTTTACAAATAATGCGTTTTTTGAACTTACAATATTGATAAATCTTCATATGAGCATTAAATTTATGATATAAAACAATAAAAAAAATGAGTTACCGGATTTTTAGTACCTTCGTACTCAATGTCGCGATTACTGGTCAGTCGATATTTATGGCCTATGTAACAATGTATTGTGATAATTCAAACAAAACTAGAGATCTTGATACATCATTCATATTACTTACACAATGATATATTATTTTATATTATATTATTACCATAATGTATAATATTCATTTCTAAAATGAATGTATTAAAACCATGAAACTCATAGGTTTCTAACCTTGTAACCTATTGTAAATAAAGTTGTTTTGTTTGTTTGTTGTGGTTGTTGTTGTTATTATTATTAATATTTTATTATTAAAATGTGTTTATTATTATTATTATTATTATTATTATTATTATTATTATCATTATTATTATAATTATTATTATTATTATCATCATCATCATCATCATTATTATTATCATCATCATCAATTATTATTATTATTATTATTATTATTATTATTATTATTATTATTATTATTATTATTATTATTATTATTTAAAATCAGATTGTCCTTATTACTCAGTCGTAATTATTCAACACACAATAAACATGTAAAATTCACTTTTTTAATAAGATATTTTTATTTTTTTATTTAAATACCTCGATATATGGTTTTTAAAAGTGCCTTGCACTTAGAAGAAAAATAATGTGGCATAAGTTAATCGATAAAAAATGATGTCTGAAGTTATTTTTGAATGATTTGTTACGTTTTATTCCACAAAAACACACGCGCGTCATTAAACGCTTGTTCAGACTCTAAAGGAATATTTCTTACGCATTTAAACGCCTTGTCTGACTACGGAAAATAAATGTGATTTGTTACAACGTCTCAAAGTCTTACATGATTAAAGGTTCGTAAAATCAAATCGTACCGGGAATTATAGTGATCTCCGTCGTTGATTTATTTTCATTGATGCTCCTTGTGTGATTGTGTGATCAAAATTGTAAAGAATGTGTTTATGAATTTTATGAATGGTTTACAAATACCTTAAAGAACATTCAAATTTAAGCTGGTTTTATGGTGTCAATCACTTGTAACGGATCCATAACGGTGACAACTGCTTCTGACTTTGTGAATTTTACATCAATTAAAGTCATGCAATTTGCAAGCAGAAATTTACGTGTCAACTTGCTTTCATATTTAATTCTTAGGCGTATACAAGAAACGCGCGTTTTTTTTCGGTTTGGTACATGTACGCGTTTAAAGAAGCACGCCTCCAGATTCATTCTAATTTCCATGAAAAATTTGAATTGTGTTTAAAAGTAAAACATCTTGAAGTGAACAAAGAAAATAATTTAAACATTGCAATAGCACTGGTAATCCACCACCTCCAAAAAAAATTGGTCAAAATGCGCAAAACACTTTCTGCGTTAGTAACGCATTAGAAATTTAGTTGTAAATACTTCAAAATCAATCCTAAATGTCACATGACATGTAAATTATTACTTGAATCTTACATCTTTTACTTTTCTTAAAATCTTAGCACATCTTTCTCCTATTTAATTTTCTTAAAACAATTTGGCTCATCTGGGAGGCATGGAGCTTTAAAGGGACTCCACCGAGGTTTAAAAGCCTATAACATTTGAATTTCTTACATGAACGAGCTGGGGCACTTTAAACAGAAATATATGCAAAGATAGTTAAGAAATATACTTTGAAATAAATCGAACATCGTATTTTATGCTTTTCTTAGCCTGAATTGAGTGAAAAGCATTTAAAAGCTTTTCATTTTGGGTCATTTTTTTACCATTTGAATAATTATTCTGGAAAACCGAAGAGCGCGAATGATTTGAAACTTTGCACAAAAATGTCTAGTGGTCTAAACCTACATCAAATGGTGTATTTATCTGGAATAAATATTTTCAGTACCATCATGTTAAAAACTCTCAGTGGAGTCCCTTTAATATGAGCTATAATTGTATCCTGAAAAAGATTTATTGTACCGTCTCCTCATTTTATAATTATTGATAGAAGGAGATTCTGTCATCAAAATGCCAAATTTAGACTATATCACAAAATTTGAGCCGCGTCACGACA